>NW_020455461.1:110321-146727 GCF_003342845.1 Nothoprocta perdicaria | reverse complement strand
TGTTCCCTCACGGCTGTCTCTGTCTCTCACCCTCCCCACCACCTCATGGCTCGCACCAACCCCAGCGAGGCAGAGGCGGCTGCTCCAAGACCAATGGCTCATGTAAGATGTAGGCAGCCTGAGCTGTTTCTTCCAGAAACTTCTAGTTTCTACTTTTCCCCCCCACTGCTGTTTACCTCTGTGAGCCCGGTAAGCCCTTCAGAACTCCCTTTTACTTTACTGACATAAACAGGGCACAGGGCTGCTTCTGCATTGAAAATCAGGTACRCAATTAAATAATTCGATACATCCTCATAGCTCAGCGAAGAGAGTGTGTTAACCTACTTCGCTTTGCTGGTGCAAGGAAAATCCCAAGCCATGGCAGAATCTTTAAAAATAAATCTAGTTAACAGCAACCCAAATATAATTGATAGTTACATTTGGAAAACTTTATCCTTAMATGCATCAAGCAACCCATGAGTGGCTATACGTAGGTACATGCATGCACACACTGTCCTCTCTGTGTGGCTGCTATCGAGACAGAGCCAAAACTCTGACTTTGAAGAGGACTTAGACTAACAGCTCAGAYTGCAAGTTGGGCGAGATCAATCCAGACTTAATGCCCTCCTGCCACTTAACATCCAGAATGGCCTGGATCCCATAACTCACTTTTTGAGCTGTACTTACACAATTAAACCGACTTCCCTCAAGAAGCCACTGTATAAAAAAAAGGAAGTCTAGACATGTAAGAGCCTCAGATTCCTGCCTCCTTCATGGAACTGTCCAATTGCAAACAACACCTTCTTGTACAGTGTAATGGAAAATTCCTCTGTTCACGTGGATTAGTGCCAGAGGCGAATAGTTTATCCACCTAACAGCGCAGCAGTGAGGGAATACACTAATATAAATCATTGTTGGATTATTGTTTCTGCTGCAATTACCAAGGCTTTTGTTTGCTTGTTATTTTACTGATAGAAGCCAGTGGTGATGTTACCATGTGGGGGAAAAAACAAAATCTTCCCTAAACGGACAGGCTTTTGAGCAGTAAACTCTGTATCTGTATAAATCCCCAAAGGAGTGKGGGCTAATCTAGGTGCACTCCAAAGGGAAAGGGGAAGAGAAACGCCAGTTACCTGGTCTTGCAGCACTACCCACACGCACACCTAATAGCTTGCCCAGCCTCCCGACCATGAGACCGTTTCATATAACAAAGGGAATGAGCAGGGGGCGGAGAAGAAACGAGGAGCAGGATGGCTGGGAGAAGGAACACCAACAAAATATCCCTCCCCACTCATGTAAACAGGGAAAAAAGCACATTTTAAATGGATCTTTGAAATGTGKTTTAAATAATTTCAGGACTAAAGATCTCTCTGTACTCTATCAGCTTCTCAAGACCACAGTTTCCTGGGTTTTTCATACTCCCATATCTCTTTCCCTCCTCCTCCTTTTAGCTCCCCAGTATTGTCAGCATTTCTATCCTGGCAACCTCTGAGCAAACAGAGAATGGGCTGAAACAAGAGAATCGCATGGAAAAGATTGCTCTGGCACAGGACTGCGCAGCAGCACTTCCCTAATCTAGCACGCAGAAGGTATTACTGACTTGTATTCAATTAACAAATATTAGCATGACAAAAAAATATCCAGAAAAACATCCAGAAAAAATATCCATGCTCGCAGGGTTGCTGGGCTCCAAGGGAACACTTCTAACAACCTTCATCCTCCCTCTGCAAAGGAGAGAGCACATAGCTTCTGTTTGCCTTATAACAAYATCAAAAGAAAAAAACAAAAGAAATACTCATGCCGAGCCAGYATAGTCAGTAATTTGATCAGGTAAGCCAGACTGACACGTGTGATGCAGGTTACAGTGCATCTGTGCATGGAAGGGCAGCTCTGCTCTCCTCTCCGAGAGCTGGGGGATCAAAGCGCTGGTGGACAAAGCATTTCCCACCATCAGATGAACACGGCACTTAATTCTTGCTGGCCTTTAGAGAATYCCATCTGAACACACTCCTGCAGAGGGATCCTGCCACAATTACACATGGGGGTTGCACCAATTGCTTTTTCATTTAAGTGCCTGCATTCACTCAAGGGAAGAAAAAGACTCCTGARGTTTGGCAGCCACCAAGCTCTGCAGGATTTCAAAAGTATCATTTTCACAAACTTTGTCATGATTTCAATATCCATAAGCAAAGCTCAGCACATTGGTATTTGCAAAATGAAGAAACTGTCTTCGGTGAATCTGACCACGCAAATACTGCATTAGTGTTTTGTTAAAGCAATTAGAATGTAGTGAATCACAAGGTTAATGGGAGACTTGAAGAACTTCAAATCCTCTTACATTTGCTGAGTAATAACAGACTGGAGAGATGGAAATTTATTTATATATATCTAAAACTATATTGGATCATTGACATCTAATTTTTTTTAAAAAGTACAAGCTCCTCAGTAATACCTATATGCTAGATGCAATGGTTTAACTGGCAGATAGTGAGAGAAAATGTCTACTGTCACCTTACCCAGATATGGGTATAAGTCATGATTACCCAGAACTACTAGTAAGCCTCTTCTGTACAAAAACAACCAAATCTTGCAAGGAAAAGAAAGAAGGAAGGAAGACATTAGCTATGCAGCTGAGCACCCTGAGCACCCTGCTCATGCTAGTCCTGGGTTCTGAGCAATGTCCTGGTAAGAAATGAAGCAACTGGGAGTTCAGACTGTGGTGGTCAGGGGCTGAGGAGCTGGCCAGAGTGGATAAGAGCTCCGATCTGCTAGGGGCATGAACCTGAGGGATGGGTGACACAGACCACAGGGATCCATAAGATTTTACACTGCTGGGGCAAGATAGATCAGAGCTTGGTCCCTCTGTGTCCTTCCTCAGATTTGCCATTTTTAGCATTAAAACCCACAGAGGGACCATCTGCTTTTAATGGCCTTTGTGATAGCAATAGCGTCAAAAGAGGAAAAGCCTTGAGGACACCGGGATCTGTTATGAGTGACTTGAGCAAGTCCAGCAAATTGGTGGCGCTTTCTTGTCTCCCAGGTTCCTGATGAGCTGTGTTTGCCTGGACAGGTCCCAGTCTGATACTGGCCCAGCTTAGCCAAAGCTAAGCTCTTCAAACTATTGCTCTTCAGTAGATGTGGAGGTAGGTAACTAAGCTGACAGAGCACAGAAAATTGCTGGAAACTTCTCTCTACTCCAGCCAAAATTATTCCCCCTGTGTACTGCACCCACTGACACCACCTTGTTTAACCATCTTGCAGGCTGTTCTCTTCAGTAAGCCATTTTATTTCTCTTAAAGTGTATTTTGCCCTCATTTGTTCCTTATCTATGTGGCTATAAAGACTGTTCAAATTCAGTGAAGAAACAAATACTATAAACACAAAGCAGGCGGTCTGCATATAAATATGCTGTTTAGCTGTTACAGAATGAAAGATCAGGACACCGAGGAAAATAAAGATATTGCTCAAAACATCACAATGATTTTTTCTGGGATAAAAATTTCAATGTAATTTATGATGATCTTGTGATGGCTGCAGAGAAAGGCAAAAAAAAAGGAAGATTCTTTTTTAGGATGATTTGATTAGTCCCAATGCCCCACACTAGGGCATGACATTAGAAGGACACTTGCTTGCTTTTGCAACATGAAACAAATCCTGTACTGCAATAATAGTCAGCATCTTTAAGCTCTGCTGCAGAGAAAGCTACAGTAGTAGGGCCATCTGGTTTAATTGCAAGGTACTGTTGGGCATGGCACTACTGAGAATTCAGGGAACAACCGACTATGCTAAAAAGAAAACAGTAAGTCAAAGGATGATTAATTTTTTTTTTTTTTTAAATGAGGTGTTAAGCTTTGTTAAAATGTTTTTTGTCTTTGGAATACCATGTTCTATTGGTTAAATAGCACTGCAACCTTCTTGCATTGCATCCTACAAGTTTTCTTTTTGCTTGATCTTTCTGCCAATCAGCCAGAATACAGGAAAATCCCATTTGGCATTTTCTTCTGTCTCTCCAAAGTGGCTCAAAGCTCACACAGCTGTGCCACTCACAAAAAAAGTCAGAAAGAAAACACAAATCAGCTTGTCTTCTTTAGTGACTCAGAGGATATTTTGAAGTTTGGCGGAGAAAGGTAAAATAAAACCTTCATAGTTCATCTTATATTTTCTTTTAAATAATTGAATCTTTCAAGCATTATATTCTACTCGCACTAATCCCATTCACTTATTTTTCTTATTTGCTACTGCTCAAGAATGCAGCACTCAAGGACTAAGCTGGTATGACGGCCCCAGTGAATGAAATTCAATGCGAGGCTTCTGTACTGGTGCTCAGGGCATCATCCCCTTTCTATCCAGGCTAAGCACATCAAGGGCAATGACAGCAACAAATTCCTCTGTCACTGTGGCCAGTCTGAACTGAGCAAGAATCAAAGCAAAATAAATAATATAAATACTTTTTATTTATTTAAAATAAATACTTTTTAATTATTATTTTTAATAGCCATTGCTAGGATAAGTGTAAATATTAGGGCTAGAAATCAGAGAGACAGGTAATGCCAAAGTGAAGGGGAATCAGACTTCCCATTTTGTGCATAATGGAGAATCCTGGTCCCTTAGTAACTTAGGACACTCAGAGATCCTTGTGAGGAGGGTCCTTGGGAAGGCTCAGGAGGCTACTAGTTACAGTCATGGGTGTAATCCTGGCTCCATGGTCTGTATACACCTGTGTGAGGAGCTGAAAGAACAGATCCCATATAATGGCAGGTCCTATATAATCACATCCCACAGGCTTGCTCTTCACAAGAGCTCAGCACCTCACAGTTCAGTCTCCAGAGTCCACAGCACGTTCGTGTTTGAGAGTGACAACATGAAGCATGCCTTCMTTTAAGCCAAGAACCTCACCACGCTTCCTTTACAGCCACAGTAATCCAGACCTGGACCAGGACAAAACTGCTCTGAGAGAACCAAGCTCGCTTGGTTTAGCTCAAAGGCATTAATCTTCCATAGGTACATAATACATCTACATAATACACTTTTAAGGGTTGAAAGCAGCCATGACATTTAGTGGGAGCTGTACTAAAGGAATCAAAATGTCACCGTCACTCAGCAATGGGGAGAACAACCAAAGCTAACGGGCAGCACGAGTGACTCACATGCAGCTCAAAATGCACCAGAAGGACGAACACTCTCAGTGGGCAGCCCACCCGCCGTGACCACGCTTCCCCAAGCCCGTGATGGATGTTTGGTATGGAAAGCATGGCATGGCCTCCCAAGCATCCTGCTGGCCTGGGCAGCGGTCTGAAGCCAGGAAACTGCCCACACATTGCTAGCTTTGAGTTCTGCCTTGGAGAAATATAGCCCCCTTGACCAGTTTGATATAAAACTAAAAGGTTTGGGGTAGCATGACTTTACTCAAATGATAAACTAATTTCAAGTCTTTTGATGTAATTTAGTCTCTCTCAGAGGTGAGTCCTGCCAAAGTACTTTAAATGATAAGAACTCACTATCCATTTCTGAGAACTAAAGGCCAATGGAACCTAGCAGGTCTCCATTTTCCACTAACATTTTCTAGTAATATTTCATATCTAAATGAAGCTTCAAAGTCTTCATTATTCTGATCACAGGAAGCATTGTATTTGCGATCAGATAATCCTGAATCAGAGGCTAACTTGCACAGAGAAACAAACTGGGTCAAAGTCAGTTGTACGCTTGCAATTTATATTCCCCAGGGGACATAAATAATACTCACATTATATTCAAGAGAGGTATCCAAAAAAGCAATATAGCTGAGAGGGAGGAAAAAAAATAAAAGGCAGCAGCAGCATTAAGAAGCATGACTCTTGGATCCTCACATGGGTGACACCAATTTTCCCTTTCTGTCCAGTTACACTTGAGAATAAGTAAAATAAAATTTAAAACAAAGGTATATGGCTTCTAAATAAAGACATGAAGATCCTGCAACATGAAGATCCTGGCCTGGTGGCCCAACACAGGGTATGACAGAGTAGCACTGTCCCTCCAARCTGCCTAGCAAACAACTGGTGCCCGAAAAGCAAGGACTGGTAGGGTATATAGATCCAAGAGAGACCTTATATACAGTCTGTTATCTCTCCAAACTTGCTAGATGTTTGATCAGGTATCTTGATAAGCCTTATAAAATCTAAATATAAAATATATATGAAGCTCTATACTTCCTTTAGAGATCTGGGAATATAGCAGACCCAAATATTTACGTAATTTTATCTATTCACGGTGAACTGCATTGTCAGGATTGCATTTCTGTTCTACCCTGACTTATTCCTTGGGATTCATTTAGAACAAAAAGATCTTCTTAGAAGAGGCATTTAAATATAAGGGAGAACTTAAAATATTAGAAACCTCTTATATCATGCATCTAAAATTATGATCAATATTGGGTCAGTAAAGAGCATGTATTGCTCCTTAGGTTGCTCAATGAACAACTTCCTGAAGATCCGGCTGCTCTCAACTGAAGTATATTCTTCTTTGTTAAGACCCATAAGACTTACACTTGCAAGTCTCGCTCAGATAAAAATATTTAATATTTATGGGAAATTTTGACCAAGTAAAGCTTACAGAATGAAAGCCATATCCAATGTAGCTTGAATTAATATTATTTCATACAAAATTTAAGCAAACAAAAAAAACTTCTCATAAAAATGTAAGATACCTCAGTATCTTAAAATTATGCAATTGCTTTCAGTCTGTCTGCCAGGGAATAAACTGACATATTATATGGAGCTTGCATAAGCTGAACAGATCTGAAAAAAAAAAGTATTAGCCAACAGAGTGAACATGGATCTAAACTGCATTTCTTTTAAAAGAACTTATCACTTTTAGCGAGTAGTTCCCTCAAAAGCCCCAAAACGCCAAAAGTGTGTTATCGATTAGAGGTATAAATAAACTCAGCAACAAAAGAGAAGTCACTCTAGTATTACAAGCATGAAAACATAAAATCCTCCAAAGTTCCAAAGCCTTTTGCACAGTTGAGCTGCAGATTAGTTCAGCTTCTGCAAGGATTTATTTTGGAAACGCCGATAGCCCCTGAGCGAGCGTGTAAGGACAAGAGACAGCTGATTTCATCGGGGCAGGTTAACCTCTCCCCTAGCCGTGCACAGGCTGGGGCAGCAGCCTCCCCTCCGGCGCCGGAGGAACGCGCACGTCCCAGGCCCACCTCCATAGAGGTTTATATGCACCCTGAGCACCGTGTCCATCCCAAACCAACCCTGCCCTGTCCCCCCACCAATTCCAAGTTTCCATCTGATCATCTACAAACCCCTAAAAGTTACTGGTGCCTGCATTTCTTTGCCAGGTCTATAGCAGGCTGCATCTGCACATACACAGCTGAGGGCTCTGGCTTCTAAGGGCACATGTAATAACTGTGCAGCACAACTGGACAGGAAGAGCAGCCACATCAAAAGAAGTGATTTTTTTTGCTGCCTCT
This sequence comes from Nothoprocta perdicaria, assembly GCF_003342845.1. Taxonomy (NCBI): domain Eukaryota; kingdom Metazoa; phylum Chordata; class Aves; order Tinamiformes; family Tinamidae; genus Nothoprocta; species Nothoprocta perdicaria. Next base: position 139,292 of record NW_020455461.1, on the reverse strand, counting down.
GACTTACAAGATAGGCTTATCCTATAGCTTCTCTAAACCTCATTGCAGGAAACACAGGAAGGGACAGAAGGCCAGACTGTTCTTGTTGCTTTGATTGACATAGTTAAAACTGGAGACAAATGTAGGTACAAATCCAAGCCTAATTCTTGGAAAAATAAGCTAGTCTTAAATGTTCTTCTGCACAAATCTAAATCAGTCCTGGGGTGATAAGTACTAGGAAGCTATTCCTTTCAGCTTTGAGTTTTCCTCATTTTATCAAAGTCACATCAAACAAACAATACATCACACGCCTCATATCTTTAAGTAAAAGATCTGAATTACCATTTATAAATGCTCTGTCTTGCTTTTAACACAAAACTGTTGGGTTTTTTTTTTTTTTCCTTTTCCAACTTTAAAGCCCCTTTCAATAGTTAGGGTAACAGTAGACTGTGCAATACATACAGCATTAACTTCAATCCACTTAGCCATTAAACAGCATGTTTATATAAATCTGCTCTAACGTGCAGCTTCTGGGAGATGCCAGCATGAGAGTTTAAGTGGATAACCACCAGAAAAGGGTTGATCCTGTAGATATTTCACAGAAATAAAAGCTCCTTATCACTTCAACACCAAAAAAGACTCACTAAGCAAGTGCAGATTTCATCCTACATGAATTATTACCAGTGGCAATTTATTCTGCACAGGCCATCCCATGACTTTCTGTTGCGTTGTATGGGACACCAGCTCAATACGGAACATTGCCTGTATGCATTCGACTGCTGCCTTGCAGACAAAAAGCAATTGATAAACCCCCAGCCATTACATGTGAATAAATCAAATTGTGACCAAGGCAGCATGTGGAAGGGAGGCAGAGGAGTATTCTCCAAAATCTTTTAAACCGGATTTGGAGTTAATCTGAATGTCTTCTATTAAAAATGCCTTGTACTAGTAGAGTATCTTCTAGTCTCGTTACAGAGCATCTACAAAGGACACAAAACTGGGCTGGTGTCTTCTCCCATTTCTTTATCTTGGAGAGAACAGGAGTAAGAACCTAACACAGGAGCATCAATTTTTTCAGGGAAAAAGGACTTCCATTTTACTGCCTTTTTCCACTTCAAACTTGGAGTTTCAAGGGCCATCTTAGTTAACTACAATGACAAGGCAAAACATGAAAAATATAAATGAGAGTATGAAAACCAGGAAATAAAAGCTGGATACCTAAAAGAAAATATTGATTAGGCAATCAAATTCTTTTTTTTTTTCCTTTAAAAAAAACTAAGGAGCAGAACAGGTGTTTCTGACACTACTTTTTTTTAAGTGAGGAAAAATACATCTCTGAAACACTGAAAAAAGTGCCCATCCAATTCTCTCTTATTCATTGAAATACAGCAAAGAAGAAAAAGTGCAAATGGTTATAAACCCCCTGCTGCTCACCTTTTCCTGAATGAGCATTTACCAACACAATAAACAGGTAGATACATTCTATTATTTTCTAAATGGATTTCCAGCACTACAGAGGAAAGACCTTGAATGTCATCTGCCCTGTGCTCCTGCCTAGATTCTCAATTCATCAATATTGGAATAGTTTGTGAAAAAAACTATTTGTTTGTGTATTTGTGGGAAGAAAGAAAAAAAAATCAGTAGGCTGTGCTTTATGTTGGGGCAAAGAAAACATGCCTAGGGTCTGATTTGTTCTGAAAATCTTGGAAATCTATGATACCTTTTTCCACAATATTTTGTGATGTCTTCCAGTGAAGTCTTTTAAGTTTCTAGGGTATACTTTGAAGAGGAAAATAACCCTAAAAATGCCTTCTGAAACAGACTGTGGCAATTCCTTAAATATTATTATGCACAACGTGATTGCATTTCTTTGCCCTCGTGGAGCTGGGGCAGCCTTTGCCACTGATCTAATAAAGTGAGGATTGTATTGAACCCTTCGCTTCCACAGCACATCCATAGCAAGCTTGACTATTGAACTCTGTGAGTAGTTATATACCCCAAAGCACACACTGAAATAACCTCCAATAATCATTGTTACAGTGAAGACACTGAATTGTTTTTGATTTCAACTGAGAATCAAGCAAAACAGAAAAAAAAATCAGCCTTTGCTTACTCAAAACGATATAGCCACCATTAAGACTCAGCAAAAAAATAATTTGAAATTGCTCGTTCCATAAAAATGCCTTATTTTTCAGAAGTCCACAAAGCATCCTTGAAAGATGATTTCTCAGCAGAGTGAATGAAAAAATGATAAAGAACCAAAAAATTGGTATTTCTTCATCTTTGTTTTTCTTGATTACCTTATTCTCCTCTGAAGGAGAAAAAGCAAAATAGTTAAAGGGAACAAAAGGCATCATCATTGTTTCTAATCACAAAAGTGAACAATTTAAAATGCCTGCAACTCCTAGAAAAACTACATTACAGTGCACTACAAATCACACCTAACAATTCAACTTCAATAACTACTTACAAACACAAACAAAATCATCTACTGTAGCATATACTGGTAAGATACACTGACTACAACTAAACTTGAGACTTGGTTATAGTCCCTCATGCTGAAGAAATAGCTGGCAACATGATATAATGCATGAAATGCTAGGCTATGGCCACTATCTCTGCCTGCGGGTTACTCTGCCATATCAGGCTATAACAGTTATATGTATAACCTTAACCCTCCCAGCCTACATATTCATAAGGTGTAAAAAAATCTCTTCCCCCCGTAAGCAGTTTTATGTGAAGCCTGTGCTTTGCCAGAGAGGAAGGTGCCAGGGTTGTACATCTCAGCTCCAAAATGCCTAGAATCAGGGAAATTGTAGCTTTGCATCCTACCAATTTACTCCAGATAAAATAGATGACATAGAGCAGTCGTCCACATGCCCATGCTTTCATATGTATTTAAAACCCACTCTGTTGCTCGCACTGCAGCATTTTTCTTTAGTGATTTAGGTCAGTATCTTTGGAAAAACTCCTCCTCCTTCCCCGGGATCTGCAGTACGTTATCAAGCTGCTACCTACTGCCCAGTGGCAAAGGAGCTGAGTTTGGGCAAACGTGGAGGCAAGGGCTGAGGCTGTAAAGCAGCATGTGCTAGGAAATGGGTATCGTCCTACATCATCCCATTCTCATTTACTGAGCCACGTGATCCCTATTCAGAGCGCAGCAGAACTGAAACATTGCTCCTTGATAACTACGTGTCATTTGCTAATGCTGCACGTTTGCTTTGCTCTTCCCATCGCACTGAGGACATCTCCAAGGCAAACAGCTCCTGCTGCCTTCTGGCATACACACAATGATCTTATCTCTCTATTTGTCCAGCTTCAGTTTTCTGCCCACAATGCTTGAGCTCTGTTATGTGGCTGAAAAGTCTTACAGGAAAAAGAGACAACGAGTAAACACATGTAAGGATCCCAAGCCAGATCTTAATGCAACTCTCAAWTTTTTTTTTTATTTTTTTTCCTAGAGAAAGACCTTTGGTGACTGTGAAGAACCCTGAACGCGTCACTGGGTCCAATGCAAAGCAACCAGCCTTGTGTTGCTTGTGGTAGAGATCCAAACACTCCAAGAGAGCAACTTTGCCCCACTCAAGGCAGTCAGTTCCCCTTTTCCCCCTTGCCCTCAGTGGCAGGCAAGAGTGCAATGAAGGCAGCTTCTGGAATGCAATGGGATTTGGCTTGAATAATTATTACTATTGGCCTTTAGTCAATCACTGCATATTTAAAAATAAGAAAAATAAAAAATCAGCTCCTACCTCTGTTTATAAGAATACACATTCAGGCTGCTGGACTCTTCAGTGTCACAGCTTTGACTGATGTTTAATTGCACTTAGAGGACATAACAGGAATATCCACTCAAAACAAACAAACAAAAATAAATTAACTTCATTTGGCTTTAATGTGCCTAGCCCTTGGGTAAGATTTTGTTCCAATGGAAGAATAAGAGTTGGAGACCTTCCTAGATGCGACCATCATTTTCCTTTCACAAATAAAATGGAATTTACCCATTGCATTTTCTTTTTTATGACAGTGTTTCAACATTTACTTTACGAAAACCAACAGAGAAGCGTCTCCCTAATGCATTAACTGACGGACTACATACAAATTAGGAAAGGTTAAAAATACGTGTATGTGAGTAAGCATTATCTCTTACTGTAGGGAGGCGGTAAATTTACAGCATGGAAAAAAATGGGTTACAATTTCCACTAAATATTTCGGCAGCAGAAGGCTGCTGTCTAGATGTAAAATAAAACAGAATGTAGTTCATAGATTGAGCAAATTTAATGTAGTAACKGCTATATTACACATTACATTTATTGAGTTTGTTAGTAAACAGATCTTTACACAAAACACCTACTAGGCTTGGTTCCATTTCAGTTTTCCCCTGGGTTTCACTGTAAGCGTGGCACTACTAGAAGCACAAACCCAAACCACATCCAACACATCTTCCTCCTAAGATTTGGGCCACAACATATGAAAACATCCTCAATTAAAGCTTTCTGCAGCACAYAATGTGCAAATCTCCCTGCTGATTTTCTTGCCAGATGTGTCCCCCACGTGTATGCACGTGTCTCATCCCATCTGCGTTAACCTCTGTTAATGTGTAGCAGTAAACTCTGCAMTTAGAGAAGTGCCAAGAGGGGAAGTGGCTCCCATATGGAATCTAGGGGTGCCATAAGGCAGCCAGGAGTGCCGAGGGACCTGCCTGGGAGGTGTGGGAGAGGGATCCGCCACCTTTTCCATCTGCAGCAGAGGGGGAACAGGCTCCTCCGAGACCGGACACCGACCCTCTACGTACCTGCATCTACCTGCACCGACACGCATGGCCTGTGTGCAGGACCACAGAGGATCCCCGTCCTTCCTCTGTGAGTGAATAAGAAGKTTAGATAAGGGTACAGCTCCTTCCCACACAAAGACTGAGAGTTCTGCATTTTACACATTAACAGGTACTCACTTGCTAAGATGCTCAAGCTTGTTGCGGAGGGCAAAAGCACAAGAAACACGAGGGGGCAAAAAGCCTGCATTTTTAAAAGATTATTTCACAAGATTCCTTGGCTATTCTTCATGCCATCGCAGTTATTCTGCACAAAACTCAAGCCATCCTTCTTTGTCATTTGAGGCTGCTCACAGATATCACCAACAATTTATTCAGCGTTCTACAGTGATTTCAAAAGCGCACATACACATCTGACAATTTCAGTGTGAATACTGAGGAAATATATTGCTTTCCAGAGACAAATATAAAGTGAAAAACAAATACTCTTTTTCATCAAATTAAAAAAAAAAATGTTCAAGCTAGAAGTATTTGTTATATTCACAAAGTTTAGTAAAACTGCCAAATGAAAATGGCATGTGGCAAAAGTAGTCCAAACAGATGCAGTGAATTACAGTATTGAGGGAGAGGGGGACAAAAAAAAAAAAAAAAAAAAAAAAAAAAAAAGAAGATTCTTAGGACCATTTAAACATATAGTTAGTAGGATCGTTTCTTCTTTTTTAGTAATTACCCCATTTACAAGCATTGAATAGTGCTAGATTACAGTCCTGAAGAAGATCACACAACCCTCAGTGAGGTTTTCCCGTCAGTTTCCAGCTTCTGGTCTTTTCAGAGTGAATTTTTCAGTATTTCATCTCTCCGGCTCCAGTCCTTAATGAGGGGCARCATTAATATAGGCAGCACTAAAGCTGATTAGGAGGAGTGGGCAGGGTGGGTAAATACATTAGGAGGGGATGGGAGAAGCCACGGGGAACCAGGTTGCTTTTGCTGCACATGCCACGGAGCTGGGGGGACCACACACCAGGCAGCATCTCATATAGCCAGCCCGCATTAATGCAGCATTAGCAGCTAATGGATGTGGAACAGGATTAAATCCACATGGTAATGGCACTAAAAAGGGCAAGGAGGGAGTAATAACAAAAGGAAAACCATAAAAAGGAACAATCATCTCCTCTCCAACAGTGTGAAACCTCAGTCCATCTTCTACCGGAGCAGCCAGAGGAGCCTCTGGTTTTGATGGGCGCAGTGCTGGCCTCCTTACTGGTGCCTGGCACATTCACGGGACCTTACAGAGCCCTCTGTAAGGCAGGCCCAGAAAAAAGTGTCTACCCCGAAAAAGGAAGAGATAAAACAGAAAACAGAGGATAAACACAAACAGTACAACAAGGGCTTCTATTAATGCCTAGATTAGAGAAATCCACCTCAGCTCTTCTGTTGCCCAGAAGGCAATTGCCAGGTCATTGGTCCAAGAGCTGGTCTCTCCATTCCTCCCTTCAACAACGGCTTGAAAACTCACATCTAGGAAAGCTGCTGCCAAGYGAAAACAAGCCTTAAGAGAGCCTTCCCCTTGGTGGTTTTTATCTGAATTCTATTTAGTTTGTATTTTTTCAAGCCAGACTTCATACAATTCAGATCCTGAAGCAACTAAAATCCCACTGCTCTACCTTGGATATGCAGTGTTTCTCACTACTGTTTCACAACCTCCTCTTCCAGAAATCCTAGGGATAATCTTTTATTCCTTCTAAAGGCATTGACCTGATGGTGTGACCAGAAACAAGGGCATGCCTTACCTCGTGGGGCTTCACTACATCCTATTGAAACAGTGCGGAGGGGAGGAGGAGGTCCCACCGCTCCACTTCGGCCAGGATGAAGAGCACCGTGGCCTCAAGCTAAGGCAAATTCAGTTTTAGTCTGGTATTAGACTGAGCTCTCTATTGCTCCCATTTGGCAAGTCTCCTGTCCTGACACAGTAGAATCTTCCTTCTGTTTCTGCTGCCAAATGCCTGGACATTTCCCTTGAGCACTTAAGCTGGGATCTGGAAGAGCAGCCTCAGCACTGCACAGAGGAGCACTGTATGAAACCAAAATGGTGGTAGCCATCTCCATGGTCCTGCTTGCTCTTTCCCAAGTCCCATAGATGGCTGAAAACATCCTTGTCGATTAGCTACAGAGAACCATAAAGTTAAAATGGAAGAACAGGTCCCCTATGAAATACCTGGATCCAAATCACTTGAGAGCTTAGAAATATCTGGAGCRAGGACGTTCACTCATGTCTCCCCACACTGAAGAAACAACCTGAAATTTCTTCTGTCAAGGGCACGGCAAGTCTGCTGCACTGAAATCTGCTATTYGGCTTTGAAGTTTGTAATGACAAGGCAAAATATAAAAGTAGTTATAAAGTAATCATAAACAAAAATCTAAAAACACTAGCATATAACTGAAAGAGATCATTAGTGAAGATCCCGAAGCAYGGATGGGAGATCACCAAAACATCAGAACTACCAGGGACCTGTCGCATCATTAGTATTAGTACTGACAACTACTGATAAAAATTGCTATCTTGAATGCTTTAGAGATTTGGGAAATCTCTTGTATTGGAAAGGACTGGGCAGGAAGAACAGCAGGTTATACTCAGTGCTTAAAGACTCTGCCTTTTTCTTACCCTGACCTGAACCTGTATTGCCCTACGGGGTGCAGAAGTGCATGGCCACATGCACCAATACAGCTGAGCTCAGCCAAGTACCAAGGATGAGAATCTATGGCTTCCATGAGTATGCTCACCACCGAGTTTTCCAGTCCCACGGAGTCTATTTTATTGCTGAATCTTTCTCTCTCTATCCTCTAAGTGTCCAGTTTGGCGCATTTTGAGAAATCTGTCCTTGCATTGCTCTTACAACAAAAAGGTAAGTGAAAAYCAACACTTCTGTTAGATACAGAGCCAGCAGGAACAGTGATAAATATTCTTCAGCTGGAGAAAAAAAAAGGAAAAAAAAAAATCACACTTCCTCTACTGCCACTGTACTATACACTTTGAGACCTCTTGTCAGAACGCAACTGACTCACAGAATCAGAATATATATATTTCTGATCCCTACTTTTAACAACACACTTAAAAATATTTTTTTCTGCATACAGGTTCATGGGCTGTTAAGGAAGCAGTGCTCAAGACCAAGTTATGATCAAGCAGACCCATTAAAAACATGCAAGTCTTCTATTCTGCAACTGCATTTTATTGCTTTCTATTAAACTAAAATAATCAGTACTTGGCCTAGAGTCAGCCTAGTCAGCCATTTTATGGGAGAAGGGAATTCCAGAAAAGGAGACACAGTCTCTCGTCTCTCTCCCTGCAAATCGCTGGGTTTGCAGAGGTCCCTCAGATGGTGGTTGGTTGCCTAAGGTTCCCTCTTCGGGGAACACAAGTTGTGAGGTTGATGGGGAACAGAAGTTGTTGTGMGGTTGATGGGGAACAGAAGTGGTGATGTTGAGTGGTGTCCCAGGAAATGCTGCAGAGCCTCAAGTTTGCCTTAACTGAGCTGTCCTGAGTGCCAGACCAAGTGTTGCTGAGCCGCACAAGGGCCACACGTGCTGAAAACGCAGTGAAGACTCTGAACACGTCTCTCACTATCCATGCAGCCTATTTAGAACTCAGCCCTAAAATCTACAGCACAGATTATAGAGTCCAAGTGCTTTCTTGCAGATAAAGCTGATCAACAGAAAACAATTTTTTGCACCTGTGATTAAATAATTATTTAGAACGATACAAATAATAGTTAAAAATGCTTAAAAATAGACTATAGGCCTAACCTGCCTGTAAAATACAGGAAGAACTCCCAAATGAAGYAAGAAAAAGACATCACTCATCCTTTTTGTTGAAAGCAACCTAGAAAGTCTGAAAATAAGGCATAGCAGGTACTTGCATCATTTATGMAGGAATAAATAGCACTTTTATAAAATTATGACACTAGGAAAAACATGCAGACGAGGCAAGATCTTKCAGCACCCTCAGTTTTTATGCAAATGTAATTCAGGTAACCAGTAAATTATTCCTGTGCTATGCTGGTGTGAATGAGCACAGCATCAGGGCTTATAAAAAGCAGCACGCAATGCTCTTATTTTTTCAAAGACAGGAAGCAGTACTTCTGATATTACAAAAAAAGAGAAGTTTGTTTCAACGGCACCTTTTAGATGTAAATTGGTGACATACCTGCTAAAGAGTAAAGGCAATGATGTTATGCCATAATTAAGACATGGTCACCGATGCACTGTTTTACATAATGTCATATGCATATGTCATCATATACATAATGTATTGCTGACTGACAGAAAAGAGAAAAATTCTCATCAACCTTCCCAAGGAAGTAGTTGCTTATTATAATGATCTCTATGACTAGGTAAATATCTTAAAAGATATCTGTAAGCAAGCACCAGAATCTGCAAAAGGATGTAAAAAGAGAACAACAAAAAAAGGTTATCCAGCAGACAGTCTGGACATTGCTCATTTTGAAACTACAACTCACCTGAGCAAACCAACTAGCTTAAAATGTGCTTGCTGACCTGGTGGAGGAGCTTGAATAATCTGATAAGAATTGATCAGAAATGCTTGCAGGGAGTTGGTTGAATAGCAAGTGAAAAATGTCCACAGAAACTATTTAGCAGAAAATTTCAATTCCCACTCATTTTAATATGCATTATTTAAACAAAATTTGGAGTACACTAAAGGAGAGAAAGCTCCATACCACTAAAAAAAAAACCAAAACAAAACAACAAAACAACAGCAAAAAACACAGCCTTGGACTGAGCAGGAACATGTTCCATTAAGGAGCCAGAGCAGCACAGGTTTTGCTGAAATTTTCTGTCTTGCCTAATAGCTACTTATTATTGTTTAACATATGAGGTGATATTTTAAAGGTAAAAAAAACACAGATTTTTTTCCAGAATCGAAGCATGAAATCCAAATCTATCTGTGGAAAAAAGGTATTAGTGGTCATCAGTACTGCTCATCAGATGTCCGTCTATTCCCTGTGCTTGTTCTATACGTCTGTTTGTTCTACAGGTTTCCTGCCCCAGGCAACCACAGCCAGGAACGCCGCCCCGCTCCAGGGGCCGTGGGGCTGTGGGCAGCCAGCCCCACGTGCAGCAAGGGCAGAGGTGCCTCTGCAAACAGGCGCCTTCCTCCTCCCCGGCCCGCTCCCACGCCAACCCCTCAGCAACCACGCCGGATCGTAGGCCGCACGTTGCAGAAGCTTGAGGTAATAATCTCTATAATGCACATTTACATTTTGTTTTTAATGTGTCTCTATAGCAGAGATTAGCAATCAGGTTTGCTCAAATAACAGCAAACAGCCGGCTACTTTGGAGTTCAAACTGGTGCTTTGCAGCACGGCTGGTGTTGTGAATGTTCAAATCAGAGCTAGGGAACGTGCCCAGGAAGATCAGCTGGAAAGGCAGGCACAGGTACGGGGTCTGTGGTGAAACCCCAGAGCCTCTCACAGAGGTCTGTAATTCACCACCTGGATCAGTGGCCCTTCCAAGGTGCACACAGCATCCCAAGGAAAACGGCAGCGGGGACTGTATGCTACCCCAGACTACTGCTATAACCATATAGCATAATGCCCAGTAATCCTATACTTGTTTACAGCCCTCAAGTACCAGGAGGGATGGTACTTGAGGGATGTAATCAGCGTTGTCAGGAGGAAGAACAAACCAAACAGAGCATCTTTGGAGAAAAGAAGAAAGGATCATAGTGGGAACCAGCTGAAACAAGCAAAAATCAGAAGACAGCAGAGGCCAAGTGTATTTAAAAATTCAATTTGACAAATACAGTTTAATTAAACAAAATATTTTGAATCAAAATGAAAGCCTTCCTCCTCCAACTGTGCCACCGGTGGRTTAAAATATAGAAGCAAACCCATCCCTGGCTGACCTGAAGTGATGCTTTTGTCTTTGAAATTTTCTCTTTGGAAGGTGATGAGAAAGAAACCTCTATTATCACAGCTTCCTATTCAGAGGCTGTGAAGGAGACCTCCAAGGGAGCTTCTTTTGACCCTGTTGTATTTCCTCTTCTCCCCTTAACTTCTGCTCTTCACTGCATCAAACAGCCCGAGTATTCAGTATTCAGCCCTGATGCTATGAGAAAACACACTTCTGAACTTCAGGATATAGGATTTAGGTTGTGTGATCACTCTCACTTTGTCTTTTACAAGATAGCCCAATGATTTAGCAAGGGAGAGAATCYGTTCCACTATATGCTACCAAAAGTAATACTGGTCCTTGTTGTTTGTGATACGCTGGGACATCATCTCAGCAGATGTGCCTAATTCATCATCACATTGCTGTCCTTCTGCAAGGCTGTGAAACTCTTCTCAATATAGCATAATATGTAGGAACGCTTCCTACATCAGCATCAATCCACTAGTATATATATCTGAGACTTAGGTGGTCTATAGAAGCTTTCAAGTTGCTTTTCATCCTATCCTGCACTTTTGCTTGGGAAACTGAGTGCTTTTCTTTCTTAACCTGATGGTGAAAACAACATCCTTCGTGGCAATGTTCTGCCTCTGTCCTCCAGAGAGCTCACGTACTCCTGACAGTGGAGGGGACGGAGGGACACAGGCAAACGAAGGACCATCTGTTCTGCAGGAAGGCCCCTTCAGAGTACACTTTTGAAGAAAACATTAAACAACCATCTAAAACCCTGAAGAAAACATTAAATAACCATCTAAAACCCTGAAGCCTCTGTAGTGATGGCTGTTAGACTCTGCAGAAATCTTGGAACAGCAACTCTGAAATCTGGGTGCTGTAAACTCTTAATATGTGCTGCCTCTGATGTTACTAAAGAAATGCCCTCTTTTTAAGAGTCATCTCTTTGCAAACTAGCAGCAGTGTGAATTGTAGTACTCTGAACTATTGTTTTCCCTCCATATTTTTCTGATTTTGGATTGCAGTTTTATGATCACAACAGCATTTTTCCCTTCATATCCTGTACACAAATTCCATTTGTTACCATCATGCCCCTTCTTTGTAGAAGCCACCTCATGGCAACTTCAAGTAGACCTCCCCTACCTGCAAAAAAACCCACAAAACCCAGAAAAGCCTGTATGCTACTTTGAGATACTGCTCAAGGAGAATTTTAGTAAGAAYTGAATTTATTAATACACTTTAAAACCTAAGGCATAGTACACAAAGAATTTAAAAAAAAAAAACTAAAATATTAAAAACTCAAGTGAACTTCTGGGACATCAWTTTTTCCTAATATCACCATAAAACCCATCATGTTAAAAGTAGTTGTTTTTCTGCTCCTACCAGAAGGCTGTTCCAAAAACCCATTCCCCTTACAGCTAGTAATCTTTAAATTTCCAGCCYGACTGATTTGCAGCCTGTTCCCCCACACTTTCCCTTATGCCAACGAAGGCCCTTCGTGAGCCAGGCTAGCAAGTGCATACTTGATTGCTTGATTTATGGGAGCGGGGTTTTGTTGTTGTTTGGGTGTCTTTAAGGCTCACTCTCAGTGAACACGAGCAGACGAACACGCTCCTTTTCGGCAAAGTGAATGTCTTCACTTACTCATGTGGCTGAAAATTCATTTTAATTTACAAAATTGGGGTTTGGGCGCTGTTAGCTCTTGAGGGGGGAACCAGCTGCTGCCCTGTGCTACAGCAGCAGCGTTCGTGTTCCCTGGGGCAGCAGCGAGGGAGGCTGCTCTCCCACAGCCCCTGCTCCGAGCTATCCTGCTGGCTGCAGCKCCGAGGGATCAGCCTCGGAGCTGGGAAGCAGATAAAGGGAGGGCTTGCTTATTTCCCACTCGCTTGCCGCTCTCACTGGCTCTATTTAGTCTCTCACTTCATTCGGATGCTTGTGATTTGTTTGTAAAATACTGATAGAACCACCAGCTGCTGCTTGCTCTGTTGCAGCAAGGGGCAAAAAGAGATTCCTACACAAAATCTGACTTTTTGTGTGTATTGTTCATAAGCAAAATATACTTGCACAATGTGTTTATGTCTTTTCTCCTTATAATCCAGTGCCAATGTGCTGTAGCATTACATACTTGACCCGAATGTTATTGCTCCTTCTGCTGTAGAACCACAGAGGCTTCACATAATTCACACAACATAAGAAACCAAAAAAGTACCAACCAAGCACGCAAACCAGGCCAGGCTTTAGTCCTTTCTGCTCACACTCACCAGGCAAGGTTGTTGGCTGACCACAGCCTCAGAGAATGTCAAAGGGAGGAGAAAAAAACCCACGGAAGTGAGATGTACATGCAACCATTATGCATCCCAAAGGAGATGTTCTTTGCTTTGCAAATCTACCTTGTAGTTTTGACAAAATTGTTCTCCATTTGTTTCTTTCATCATTTAAAAATACAGGGGGAACACACAGGCTCCTCCAGAAGATTCAGAATATTTGGTGCGGAGCCCTTCTTTTCCCCCAAAAGGACCTACTCGCAGACAACCTCCTTTGCAGGCACATATTACAGCAGAGCTTCCTGTGGGAAGGCCTTCCCGCTGATCCTCACCAGTTTGGTGGGATGGTTTTCACGAGGGACCTCCCACCCTGATCATTGAGGAACCTGCCCCATTACAACCTACACARCTCCCAAAAGGCAACTGGTCTTCACTAGCACTGCAAGGAAAATGCTGCTCACCTGCCATTAGCTTGCCCCTATTATATGCTTTAAAAAATGGAGCAAACTAAGAAGTCCTCAGCTCAATCAATTCGTTTATGCCTGCAGCTTGAAGGAGCCTGCAGCTCTAGAAGTGGCAACGGCAAGAGAAACATCTGATTAGAGCTGCAGACAACATGAGCTGGTGCCTAATTCGAGCATCAGGCTATCTCAAGCAAACAAAGGAACTCCAAAGCATCCTTGTAAACAGCAGCATTGAGAGGTTTCACTGCAAAYTTAAAAGTCTGCAACAAACTGTTCCACATTTGCTGGGCAGCGTTTCTTCTTGCAGAGCTCTGCATGCATGTGCAGGAGCGGGTGACAGYGCAACGGGGCAGTTCAGGCACCACAGCCCACACATGTAAGCAAACCTCAACATGCCAGGAGGCAGAGACCTGGGAATGCAGAGCCTAAAACCGAGCAGCAGGACTCCGCTGCTTACAAAGGCCACTCTCATTCGCTCATTATCCAACAGCCACTTGATAAAAAGCTGCTCTACTAATGTATACACAGCTTGATTTAGAGAAATCTAGCAAGTCATTGACCCTAAGCAATATAGGCTTCTCTCTGCTGCTGATGCTGTCAGTGTTTAATTTCCTGTAGATCATAAATTCAATAGAGAGTTGACAGTGCTGCCCAGTGTAAGTAAGGGAAAATTTCCYTTCATAATATCTCATCCTATTGATCATTTTCTTTTAGCAGTGGAGCTCTCTAAGCCATTTGGATGGTTAGATCATTCCCCAAAGTGGCAAGGGGCAGATTAACACAACCTGGCTCGGAAAAACAAACAGGAGGGGAGGAAAAGGGGGTTTCTTTTCTGTCCTTCTGCTTCTAAGGTTCCACGAGTTCTCCCAGTATCTTTTTTYCCCCCCACCTCACACAGAAGACTTTCAGAAGGACTGATGAGACACTGTTTCTCTGGGGAATCAACTCTCTAATACAAGGCTTCCTTTATTACTATGATTTTTATACAAAATTTTGGTTTCACTTATTTTACCACTATCCACACAGCAACTTAGACTCTAATTATTGTAATGGGTCCCTCGATGCTGTATAGAAGCATCCAAGATTAGAGCCTGTTTTCCACTCATCTCATGCCTACCACCAAGGCGGGGAACAACCCAGCCAGATGGTGCCTGGGCCAAAGCCCATGGAGGGGAACAGAAGTCACCCSCCGAGGCAGGGGCAGCAGCCTCCTATCCAGCACATGCTCCGCCGAAATAGCAGCGAATGATCCATATGCCCAATGCTCCCRTACTGGAGATTCGGGAACCGGCATATGGCTCAACTCAGAGAGCCGAGTCTAGTTTTGCACACTGGTTATTTATGTTGATCCTGTGAAGTCTGGCAGCGCCGGAGCAAATAGCTCTGGAGCTGCTTATTTTAGACTTCTAGACTACGCGGCGCGCATCAGTCTTCTCAAATTCATATGCAACTGGCAACAGGCTGGTTCCTTCCCAGCTGATGCATCTGTCAACTGAGAAGAAAAATCATATTAAAAAAAAATCCTGTGTTCAGGACCATGGCAAGTATTGCCACATCCCTACAGRACCCTGTTTACAGCCCTAAAGCTCACACGCGGCAGCGGAGGGCAGCGCTGGGCAGTCCCCAGCGGTGCTCAGCCCGAGGGAGGCCGCGGTCGAGGCCGGCTCGGCCTCCGTGGGGCGCCGAGGGTTGCGCCGCAGCATCGTCCTGCGTGGGCAGCGCCTGGGTTGCTTCACTGTGGAGCATCCTGTGCTGTTCTGCTGCCTGCGCGCCGTGCAGGGCCCCCTGAAGCCAAAACACTGCCAGAAATTCCCTGGGAGGAAGCGTGGAGGCTTCACCGCTCACRTACTTGCTACAAAACTCTACCGTCCAACTATTCCCTTGGGGAAAAAAGRGTTTATTATGAGTCTTAGTGGCAGGACCGTCATGCCTACCCCAAACCAGTTCTCGCCTCAGCCCACTCGAGCAGCAGAAACAAACTTGTGAACAGGACCAGGGTTTTCCCTGCAAGAGCAGAACTGCTATAATGGTCCAACAGGACAGGGTCACCCTGCAGGGAAGCCCAGACTGCCCTCTGCACCTACGGCTGTTCAGTAGCCTTAGCCCTGAGGATCACCCCARCATCACCAACAAGCTTTTCACACTGCCACAGCATGGCTGTTTTTAATACTAAACAACTAGGTCTTGTAAATTCAAAGCCAACCACAGGATGCCTGTTCTAGATGTAGCGAGCGCCATTTTCCAAAATTCAAGTGTGTTAATCACCTTGATCACAGAGTGCTGAAGAAAATCCAAATATATAATATATAACAGCAAGAAACACTTTTGAAAGATATGATCATTTGTTTCTTCCATCAGAATGGAGACATCTGCAACTGATCTACAAGAGCCCAAGAACCAGACAACCTTAAAGATAAACACACACAGAGACACACACACACACACTTGGTTACTTCAAAATGAGCGACATCTTTTTGAAGAACTCAGGGATTCAGGAGTTAGTCTATAAGGTAAGAACACAATGTACAAAGCTGCTGGAAGTGGGTAATGAGAATGTGTTCATTACTACTCATTACTTACTACTATAGCTGGGAGGTCGGTTTTGGAGAATTATGGGGAATCACCCATTCAGAAGTGATTTCTTGCAAATAAGTAGGTTTTTGTTTTAAGGGAGGTTACAACTCTAGGGGTTAGTTTTAAAGGGAAGAGCAGAGCAAAAGAGCCACCTTTGAGGAGAAGTCTCCAGCTTGGAGAAGGGGCTGTGGAGCTCCATGAAAACGAAGGACAGGGTATGTCAGCCAGGGAAGCGTCTGCCTCCAAGGGCTCTTTAGCAACAAAGAAACCACGCGGCAGGACTGAGGTTTTGGACAGCATAATCCCTACTCACCTCTACTCTTATTCCTCTGCCCAGGCAGCTCTGAGGGAGCTCCAATCCCTGCCACAAGCTTCACTGTCCTGAACCATGAGGGAAGACACCAAGCTCCAAAAGCCAGAGGAGGGAACCATGAGGGAAGACACCAAGCTCCAAAAGCCAGAGGAGGGAACCTGGAGCGTGACACATCACGGAGCAGATTCCCAAAGCGCAGACAGGGGCACAAGGGGGAGCAAAGCTGAGGAGGGACCGATGCTGCCCCTGGCCCATGAGGAAAATCAGACCCTTCATTTACTGAAATGATGGGTCAGGACAAACCCTGTGGCAAGGTAATTTCATTTTTAGGGTTTTTCTGATAGATTCTGCTAAACAGGTTTTAAAGACTAAAGGAGTTGTGAAAGTCTGAAAGGGACCATTTATATGAATACGGTACAGATTTTACCAGGGAGGTCCTGTATCAACCCCACAAATCCTCCAGGAGCTACAACAGATGTTTTAGGAAGATAAACCTAATTGATATCAATTAAAATAAATAGATAAAAATAAAGGTGGGGAGAGAATGGGGGAGAGAGACGGGGTAAGCAGTAGTTTAGGATTACTGTATTTTCATATTATCTGTTCATCTTTATTTCTGTTCATCTAGACTATGGAAAATGTCAAAAGCAGACAAGTGACCACAGAGTATGAATAGTAAATTCTGAAATAAGTGGCTTCCAAAACCGGCACTTTCATACACGAYAAGAAAGTTTCTTAAAATTTTAAGTGAAGAACTATTGTCTCTTTATGGAGCTCCAGGATATTCCAGGCTCTCACATAATTAACATTCATTTCCATGAGGCTTTTTGGTACAAAGCATGTTTTTTCCTTTCACAGTTTTTGAATGACTTAATTTTGAATTCTACATTCTTTGCAAATAAAACTAATATTTGGTTATACTTGATCTCCCCTGAAAGGGTCTAATGTTAAAATAAAAACAACTGTTTGAACTCCTCCCTTGTGCTATGTGTCTGCTTGCTTTAGGATCAACAAGTTATGTTAGTAACGCTCTCATCTGCAAAAGGATTAATCCCTAAAACATTTCAAAGAGATTTTTTTTCTGAACCAGTAGTATTAATAGCCAAAGAATCTGTATCTCATCTCTCATTCAAACTGTGACCAAAAATAATCTGACCCTGCACTGCACTATGTGCTTCTGATAAAGTGATACCTTGGTGTTTCCTGGGAATTCTTTGCTCTGCAACCACCAGGCAACAGTGACATAAGAACCAAGTTACATCCTATTCGAGGTGAGGCAAATTCCGTGACATTAATGAAATCAATGCTGTCTTTATTAATCCTATTTAAGAAAAAAAAAAGTCCCTCTTTCCATATAGAATGCTGACTCCCCAAGCTAATAATGATTTTTCTTTTAATTCTGAAAAAATGTAGCCTTGTCAGCTCATTAACTGATTAGCATTGATTCTTGGGCACCACCGAACATAATCTAAAGCCACAGTATTCAGACTTAATCACAGATGAGCAAGGTATACTTAGATTTTTAAAGGAGCAAAGACAAGCAAAGGCTCCCTCTCCATCCATCCAGCTCCATTCCACGGATCCACCCTGGCAATGCAAGATGCATCAAGCTGGGTCTGCAGATTAGGAAAAGCAGTAAGACAGACACTGTAGCAGTCCCTGCTACAGCGCGGAGATGCTGGTGTCGCTTGCGTTTGAGAAGTAGAGGTTCCAGTAAATCTACTCTCATGCCCTGCTACGTTCCTCCAAAATGGGGCACTGAGTCAGAAATGAGTGAYCCAGACAGAAATGTGGACTGCTGTCCATATGATTGATAAGCATATTAAAAAGGGGGAAAAAAAACTTTCTGATTATTTTTTTGGGGGAAAAAAAAACAGAGACAATCCATAACAAATTCTGATCATTCTTTTTAGGGCTTATCTGTCACAAAAAGAGCACTAGGACTTGGAAAGCACATGCTGCTTCTTAAGCACGAGGACTCTGGCTTGGCTAGGAAGACTGCAAAGAGGCAACATACTGCAGAAGTCCTTCGTGCTTGGGGCAACCAAGGTTTCCAACAAAGCAGCCAGTGTCCCTATTATTACAGTAACCTCACGGGATGATCCTCGACTTAACCAAGGGCTTCAACTTACTCCAGAAAACTGCTGCCTCGCAGAAGGCCAAGGGACTCACGGAAGAGAGGAGCAAAAGCTGCTGGTTCACCCACAGAAAGCCCCAGTCACCAAGAGAGAGCACCTTCTGCTGAGCCCCTGCACGGCTGACATAGCACCAGCCAGCTGCTTTTTGGAATGACAGAGAAGAGCTCCCTTCGAAACTGCTCTCTACCCACGCGGCGTGGGGAGCCAGCGACACGTCTGTGCACTGGGGCACGGAGCAAGACAGCCGAGAGCAAGTGCTGGGCTTTGCAAGGGCTGGTCTGCATCGCACGGACACCTCAGCCTTGCACAGGGGCCTCTCCGAGCTCAGCAGGGCTTTCTTGCACCCGTGCTGGGAATGCTCTATTCACACGGATAAAACCTTCCTGTTGTTCCAGGAAGGCAAAGCATCTCAGCAGGAACACACACTGCTTCCCGCTGCTGTGTGAAGCATCTCCTAAATGGTCTGAAATACATTTGGTCTAGCCCGTTTAATGACAACTTTATGACGCCCTCATAAAGGACTATTTTTCACAAGAGGGATCTGTAAGTGAACTAGCTCCAGATTACACATATTTCATAAATAATCCATGCAATTTTTGAACTAATTCTGGCTGATATTGTTAGACAAATCTAATAAACTTTAATGGCCCTCATCTTAGTACAGAATTGGTCTCAGTCCTAAACGAAGCTGAGATCGTAACCTGTTTTCTCATTAGACTGGCACAGATTTCCGGCTCCTCCTCATCTATTATTAGAAAACTGCTTCATCATGCACAAAGAGATGCAGTTTGATATAATTCAGCAAGCCACTCAGGACAGGCTATATAAAGCTATTAGAAGCTTTCTATACATACTGCTTTTTGTTTCCTAGCCAGCTAAACCTTACTTTAAAGCATAGAAAACACTTCCCTAAGTCCCCTTTTGAAAACAGCTCAAGTCTCATTTCAAAAATCCAGCTCTTTATTTTGCTATTTATGTTTTCAGTTCTAATTGTGACTTGGACCAAAGCAACGTGCTTTGCAGCTTCTGMAAATTGTCATTTTCTGCCCACTAATTATCCATTACAGCTATAATAACCCCTAATTCCCCTTCCCTGCGTAAGTATAGAAATGTTAAACCTCTCCTTGCTTCCCCATCACCAAGAAATTCACTTGAGGGGTTTCCTCTTAAAGAGCGCTTTGTCATGTTGTAATGTTTAGAATACAACATTTGATGATAAAAAGTTTATTTGAAACCCAGTATATCACTGCAAAAGCTGCTCAGCTACTTTTTTTTTTTGGGGGGGGGGGGCTAGATAATATTTTCAAAGGCCATTTCTATTGCAAAACTTCTGTTTTACAGCACAAGAAAACCTCCTGGGCACCCTCCTCCAATTGCCCTGCGGACAGGGGGGGTCACTACCTGTCCTACCCAGCAAGGCTGGTCTTACAGAGAAGGAAACTTAAGAGCTAAGAGGTTTAGCAAAGACAAGTGCACTTTTCATTTCTAGTGAGGAACCCACTGAAAAGGGGGTTAGAGGACCTAGCTCCAAAGTAAATTGGGTAAATTGGCCCTTGCTCTTGAATGCACATAAGGTATTCTTGAGTTCCAATTGAAAATGTCAAGCAACGTCTTTGCGCTGTAGGGCAGTTTGTATTTACTATTGTAAAGGTCACTACAGCTAAAAAAGACAAACTCATAAATTAGCTTTAAAAACCACAGCAAAGGTAGCTATTTACCAAAGCCCTGCCAAGCAGCATGCTCTGCACAAGCACTTAGGAAGTGTCTCCATCCCATGCTAACATCCATAAGGGATTATGTACCCAGAGCGGGAGCGACGGGCACACCTAAAGGAATGAGGGCCCCGAGGTGCATTTGCAGCAAAGGCAGCACTGCAGCAAAGGGCACCAAGGACCGAACGGATCCCATGGAATCCCTCGTCCCGCAGGAGCCCAGAGGCAGCTTTGCGAGACTTGGAGGAAGATGAAAATCACAGGTCTCTCTCTGCAGCTCTAGTGCAGAAACTAATTCAATTTCTTGATTGCCAGGTCCTACTTTGATTTTATATTTCTATAAATATCAAATATACAAGACCCCTCCTGAAGCTGACTTACGTTTACAAACTCAGGCCTTTAATAATGACAGTGATCTGTCAAAAAATACAAAACAAGCAAGAGCACCCRCCCCACCTTATTGTAAGGTGGAAGATCATCATAAAGACGGTGTTCACTACGCAGCACCARCAACCATTTCTCCAAGATCTTGTTCTGGCAGTGACACCCGCAAAAAGCAACATCTGCAGCACCCCATGCACCAGGGTGCAGCGCAGAACCCTCCCTCCGCGTGCAAGAGCGCAGAGAACCTCCCAGAGGTGAGAAACAAGTAGCAAGGGGGCTGCAGCACCCGAGGGTGCTGGGCATGGGGCACAGCGGGCGCTGGAGCCAGTTGCCCGCTCGCCTCTGGCCAGCGGATGAGCTGGGCTGCAGCCAGCAGCGCTGCTGCTGCTGCAGCATCTCGAGGGAGCCCCGCTCAAGCGCAGCGCAACGCAGCCCTGCCCAGGCTCCTGCAGAACTGCACCAGAGACACCCATTTCAAAGATCTCACGCTCTGCCTTTGCTCCAAATTAC
The DNA here is from genome assembly GCF_003342845.1 of Nothoprocta perdicaria. NCBI lineage: Eukaryota > Metazoa > Chordata > Aves > Tinamiformes > Tinamidae > Nothoprocta > Nothoprocta perdicaria. The sequence goes on along the minus strand of NW_020455461.1, from coordinate 118,267 downwards.
AGCAAAGCTGAAGCCCTTCCGCCGAACCTTGCAAGGAAAATTCCATTGCTCTCTTTGTCTGTTTATTGTTTGCATTTATTTCTAGAGAAGCTAAAACAGGAAAAAAAGAAAATCTTTTCAAAAGCTAGGGATTAAGCAGGCGTATTCTAAAGCATTAAAATGTGACCTGCTCAACAGTCAAGTTTTCCTTTGGTAACAAAAGTCTACAGCAGTTGCCCAGCTTTTGTGAGTTTTKTGAGTTATTTTGATTTCGACAGAAATGCATTTGCCAAGAATGCTTCCACCCACAAATATTTGTAGATTTCTGCCATCTGCCTGTCATTTAGCCAAAATTTACATTTAAGTTGATTCATTTTTAATCCTCAGCTCATAAAACAGCCTTTGCAACCTCTTCCCCCCCCCCCCCCCAACTAACAGTCATTTTCCCAATACCCATCTCTAAGCTACGTATCTCGTGCTGTATGAACTTGGATGGGCCCAGGGTCTACGAGGGGCAGTTTCAATGTAATATCACACCTTGGCCCTATAAATAAAGCAGTATATGTGGCATGTTTACAATTTTGAAAGCATCTCCATAAGCAAACAGCAAGGGTCCACGTCACACAGTCTCCAAAGGGCTGATTTGTCAGCATTACAGCTGGCAAGGAACAGGAAAACTCCTGCTGCAGTAAACTCCCCCTGTACGGCCCACTGTTACCACTGGGCCTCTAGTTACACCGCTCTTTCCTTCCCCTCTCTCTCCTGTTTCCCCATCTATCCAAGTAAACACGACCCTCACAGGTCTGGGCACAAACGTGAGGATTTGCAGGGGAGCACTCAAACGAGGCTGAAGAAGGTGCAAGCTGAACTACATTCTTGCCATAATGCTGCTGTAAGCAGTGCAGTGCCTGCTATACTTAATCCTCAAGAAGACTGTAGTTCAGCAAGAACAGAAGTGATTCTTTTACACGGTCCACGACTTTGTTTTCCTCCGCCCAAGTCTCTGTTGGAGCATGGGATGGCATTCATGCTGCACAGAGGCAAGTTATTAGTGTGGGGGCTATTAGCATCATTGGCATGTGATTTTCACATACATTGAGAGATGTGCCCAAGCGTTCCCCCCCAGGGGGAAYGACCAGGCATCACCTCCACAAGGACTCCTGTTGTAGATACAAGTAGAGGCCACGTGGACGTGGGCGTCCCTGTCAAAAGCTGGAGTCTGCATCTCGCAGGACTGCATGCAAAATTATACAGGGAGCTTGAATGCACACGGAGAGAGGCTAYTGAATCATAAAAACTACGGGGGAAGAAGCCTCTGGATGCCACCCAGTGCAGCCTCAAAGCGAGGACCATCACTGCACAAGACCATACCAGCTGCAGCGTGTCTCAGGTAGCTCTAGAAAAACTCCAGAGATCTTAGAGCTGAAACCCCAATGTCTATTTCTGTACACGATTAATAAATAAGTAGGTAAAGAAAAATGTGACAGGTGACAGAAATCATATAAAGACAATAAAATATGGAAAGCATTGAAATACCTCATAAATAACACGATCGCCTCTGCAAATAAGCTATATGATCACCAACTCAATGCAATCAAAACCTAATACTGGAGGGCAGGGGGGGAACACACCCACATCTAGAATGTCAAAGGTGTCAGGGAGAGAGGTGAGAAATGCCCAAGTTTTTTTTAAAAAAAAAAAAAAAAAAAAGAGTTGAGGTGGAGACTGGATGACTTCAGCATCGCAACCAGATCTGTGCCTCTCCATATCTGGGTCACCAGCTTAAAACGTATGAGAACAAACACATGCCTCACTGCGGAATAAAGATGTGATAAAACAATCCTGAAATAGGCTGAGCAGCCCTTCCTTTGTTTTTGCCTACCTTTGGAAATCGTCCGCTTCCCTGGAATTCACTGAGGCTGGCTACACCTCAGCCTTGAGCCAAGAGTCCAGTCCGGAGTCCAACTTCCTTATGCTTGGCTGGAATATACTTCTCTTGAGAACAAAAGCAGCTAGATGACTCCATCTCTCAATCCACAGAAAGCAGTCCAGATGGGAGAAGAAAAGACACCCTAAGTGGGACTTCTGCACTGCCACATGACTTTTTTTTAGCAGCAAGATCCTGCATATGCAATTCTTCTTGGTACACTTCTCCATTCGGATAGTCGCTGCATGCAAAGTTTCAGAGCTATTTTATTTGTGCATAGGTTTATCTGTAGAAGGATAGCACGGAAATAAAACTCAGAAGTTGTTAGGTAGCTACGGATATTCTCAGAAAAACTCTTTAAGTGGAGAAATAGTCAATAGGTGGAGGAATAGCCAATGGTTAATTGTAGATCCACTGTATAAAATAACTTTAGGAAAAGGTGCACGAAGAAATTGAAGACAGACAAAAATGGGGCTTATGATATAAGTTCAAAACACATTACTTTTTTTTTTCTGCATACACACGGATCTGTGTGTGGCATCTTGCAGGAAATTATGCAAGCCCAAATCCATGCGGCTGGAGGACCTATACGCACCCAACAGCCAATGAAACATTACAACGGGCAGCACAGGATCCACTCCACATCGAAGCCTTCCCAACAAGTGCTACTTGAGGCTAGTCTTCCCTTGGTTAACACAGCTGATGAAAAATACCCAGATCTTCCCAACAGCCTTGCCAGAATCCCACTGAGCATATAAGAGAAAYGGTGGCCACTTCTTTTCCTCGTAGGCAGATGTCTCCTCCTGCTTAGGCATTCCTTGGCCTCTGGGCTAGCAGGCTAAGCATGGAATAAGCTTCCCAAGTGGCCACGGATATTCCCAGCGGGCTGAAAGCCCCACTCCTCTCGGGCAGGGCCGCCAGCAGACACGCTTGCACCAAAGCATCGGGGATGCTGAACCTCTTCCGTCAATAGRCCAGGGACCTTTGTATTCAGGGAGAGACGCTCCGCTTGCTTGTAATCAATGAACAATAATTTGTCTTGTACAGAGTGCAAATACAACAAGCTTTCAAATAACAAAACAGAAACTAATAAAATCATGAAGAAGTGGCTTGAATGCGTTATAACATCACACGGGGAGCCCTGTTATTTTTCCCGTTTGCATTTTCAAGTGCATTCCATTTGCTTCTGGTCAGAAAGGGAATCTTAATCACAGACCTAGGAAGTGCTGATTGTTTGCAATCTGCAGAATTATATGCGCTTCTGAATCATTCCCCAGTTAAACGAAGGAAAAGAAAACCTTGCAAATATATATTAAATCATCCTTAAGAAATGCTAATGCTAACCAACATAAATGGAGAACTGTCCTGAAGACACTGAATTGTAATGACATTTCATTTACATCTACAAGTGAAATGCTTTTAATCATCTCTAAGCTTAAGTGTTATTATGCCTGATTACATCTTCAGATCTTTTTCCCCTCTTTTGTTCCTCCATCGGAGTGCCTGTTTTACAAACAGGTAACACTTCCATCATATGGACATTCACCTCACCTAATTGTGTGGAACTCAGATATTTGGGGAATGGCTAAAATGAATGTGGCTTTGCTAGCAATGCAAACTTCCCTGATCTGCTTAAGCAAAGCCTGAGACACAATAGTGTTTTTATTCTGAGCTTTGAGCAAAGACAAAAAGTTAGACATATTTAGGTCAAAGGAAAAAAAGCATGCTAAAATGCTGTAACGCTAAAATTCAGCCGCGGCAACATATCCTAATTAATTATGAACTTTATGAATACTAACACAAAGATAATGTGTTTGCAACATTTTTCTTTAAAATTACACTTCACTATTCCTGCTGCCTCATATTGCAATGAGATTTCCTGTTTATCTTACCTCTCTAAGCTCTTTCCTTTTCTACTYGGCACAGTAAGAAGGGAAATAATCATTGTGGCCCTGCAAAAATGTCCCRTTTTCCACCAGCAACAATGAGGTTSGCTTCAAACCTTCACTTCAAACAGCAGGAGCCACATTCTGAAGACTCCTAACAACGTCCATTATTGCATTGTCARCTTGTGGTTATTTCCTGAAGCAGTCAGCCAACAAAGAAGTCACTGCACAGACAACTTCCATCCTGGGAATCTCCATTTCTCCCACAGAACTTGCCCATTTTGAAAATTCCTTATTCAGGAGACATATATTCTCTCATATAGACTCTTATGTTACATGTAACAGTGAAGGAGAAGGAAGTATTAGGGATACATGCAGCAGGATGCACRACCTTCTCTGGAACAGCTCGGTTACTTTGCTATAGGGCTGCCCCTTCATCTCCACTCCTTTTGAGGAGACCAAACCAAACCCAAACTCACTTCTTGTCACCTCTGCACTGACTCAAGGATCAGCCTCAGTCCGGACTACCCAGGGAAATCATAAGCAGCCTAACATTTGGGTCTTGGCATAAGCTGTACCTGACTTGTAACTTCTTGTACTAGCAACAGGAAATACAGTGAAAATTAAAACATGCTGTAGTTAAATACACTCACTGTTTAAGAAAGAAACAAATAAAGAATTCAAAGGTGTTCATCTCTTTCTCACAAGACACTCTTCATATCTCCAAAAACAGATTCATGCATTAATCTCGTTTGAACATCTGTCCTGTAAGCACTTTTCGGAAGTAGAGGGGGAAAAACCAAGGGCTGCAGCATACTCTGAATCAGGACAGCTGACAATATTAGTTTCTGGACAAATCAAACGGCAGAAGGATTTCATGTAATATTGTRTATCTAGAAATTAAAGCTTCTATTGGTTATAGTTAAAATATACATCAAATACATGACATATATACACGACAGGTGTAGTTAATAACACTGCAATGCTTCCAAGTTTCAAGAGTGTCACTGGCAAGATAAGATTTCCCCAGAACAGCCTATGAACAAGTGCTCTGAAGAGTRAAACAAAAATTAGCAAAGAGATCAGGTACACAGCACTAGACCAAGAGGCCTATACTTAATATTCACTCATTTATTTCATCTGGAAGCCAAGAAGAACAAGCAAGAATAGAATTAAAATTCTTAAATCGGTCAACAACTCAACCCAACAATAAGTTCATGAAAATTTTCTTCAAGAAAAGGATGTACTGTCCATTTTTATTCAGAAAAACAGGGTATTAGCAATAGCTTGACCTCAATGGACAAAACAATAKCAGTCTGGGAAAAAGCTTAAGTGAGAGGTTCAAACATCTACTCAGTGAACTGAATATTCCGGAAAAAAAAGAGCAYGAACCACCTCTTAAGACTCTTGGTTTCTATATATATAATAATTACGGTTTCTCAGAAGGTGAAAAAAGGAGGGAGAAAACTAAGCCAAAGATACACAAAGGCAACAAACCTATCTGCAAACGCTTGCAGAGGGGAAGCTTGCATTTGCCAGGGGAATCAGTGCTGACCAACCATTARCTGGCAGCATGGAAAAGCTAAGGAATAAATAAATGAATAGATATCATTGATCAGTRTCTCCTTTAGCCTCTGGTCCACCTAATATGTTGCTTTTCAGGATAAATCACTCCCAAACCCAAAATATCACTTCATACTATTCAGATCATAATTCCGCGCTGCTTCAAAAACTGATTTTTAACCAACAGATGCATGGTAGGCAATTGATACTCTCAATATGCCCAATAATACATTAAAATTTCCAAAATCCATAAGAAAAAAGGAGGAAAAAAAAAAAGAAAGAAAGAAAACAACTCTTGAATAAGCATTCTTTGATCTTTGTGTTCTCTCTCAACTATCTTATTTGGACTTGATCTCTGGCTATGTCAATCTGCTCTGTGTTGTAAAACTTCATTGGAGTCACTGAAATCCTGTCAGGTAGCACAAGAGCAATACGTCAGGGAGGCACGCTGTCAAACTTCAGATGAGGAACCTGACCAGAAATTAAAACAAACTTGAAGGAGAGCAGGAGCCCTAGGAGCCTTTCCTAAACCGACAGCGAGATCTCCAGCCTCAGCATCGTTATCACTCAATTGTGCCAGCGAGCCAAGCACACCCCGCATGGGAGAAGGCAGCTATGAATTATTCAGAGTCGATACGGTGCTCCAATCCACTTGATAACTGCTCTCCTGCCTAAACACTCAGCACAACGCAAAAACACAAAGAACAAATATTTCTCCGTTGGATAGAGGCTGGACGTAATTGGGGGCAGGGTAATAGATAGTCAGGTATACGAGATGAAAGCCACCATGGCCAAGATAAGAACAGGAACAGTAGTGTGGAGGATGAAAGAAAAAGTCCATTAGGAAGAAGGGTTAGTTGGAGATGGAAAGTAGCAATTTGCATTTACATTCATTCAAAAGACTTATCAGGATGCTGAAGATGAGAAGACTATGATCAAAAAATAAGGTTATTCAAAGCAATGAATCATTTCCAAGGCTTTTTTTAGCCAAAATATTTTCATTCTCATCACCACCTTTGTTCTGCTAGGACCAGTCAACAAGAYGCATTCTTGTCAGCTACATTGACAGTTCAAAACTAGAATAAAACCCCACAAAACTAACAAAAAAAGCATCAAAGAACATCTGCATCTTTTATAAGTCCCTCAAAATACATCTAAACAGGTATTTTCTCAGCTATGCCCTGCCTTATGGTCCATACTGACCTTTTAAGACTAAGTCTTAAAACAGTTCTTTAGCTCTGGTGAGACCTATAAGTCTCAACATTTTAAAACTCACATGCACAGTATGTCATRATGCAAAAATCTTTAGTATTCTGGGATTTACAATAACTTTTTATTTCTAAAATGCTATGAAATAATATTAAGAAAACATTTGTAGGTAATAAGGTAAATAAGTATGCAAATCTAGATGGCATTTTCATCCCTATCTGCTGATTTTACCCGGCAGAGTAAATTTCATATTTTTCATGAGTTAAAAATGAAAATCAAGTGCGACAGCACCAAATTAGATTCAACCTGAATTTCACTGAATACTCACGACTTTGTAATATTGCTCTGATGAAAATATACTGCTAYAAAAGATTGTAGTAATGTGCTCAGAGATAAACGCTATAGTGTAAATGTAGACCTCAAAAGTGAAACGATGCCTTTCTCCATTTCCTCCCCCATTCAATTCTAATTGTTTGGTTGATTAAGTTTGCTATCAATATTTACTAATACTCTGATGCACCCCTTGTAGTCACACAAGGCTACTCCCCTCARTACTTACTTTGAAACTGTGCTTTTAATATAGCTGCAAAATTAGCAGTGGTTAATATTTGATTGCCAGAAAAGTAAGACACAATTGTCATACCAAAAAAAAAAAAAAATACACACACCACAATGTGACAGAAGCAGACCTCAGGCCAGTGATCACAGCTGCCAAAATTCAGGATCTGGACTCTCAACACATCTCTAATTACTTATTAGATATTCCTGAGGCACCCTCCATCTATCAGAGGCAGAGGCAGCACTGCCACTATCATAATTCACTATTAAAGAGTTTTAATCAAGAAACAGATAATGCAAGGAATTCATGTAGAGCTACACTACACATGGGAAAACTCAGTGCTCAAAATACTTCACATCAATTAGCATTTTCAATGATCTGGATTCAATGAATCCGAGAACTGCTGACTGAAGTGCCTTACTTGATTGAAATACATATATTAGCTGTTTAGTCTAGCAATGTGTCTTCACTTTAAGTGAAGCCAACTTGTAAGGAGAACCAGAAAGCTTGCTATTTAATGCCATTTAAAACATCCATCAACTTGGTTAATAACTCATTCAAAAGACATGCCAGTTTCACATTAAACACACTAGCTCCCAAACCAGTCTCATTCTGCTTTATGTGTAAATASGATTTTGTGGAGACGGGATGGAAGAGTACGATTTGTACAAAAACAGATGATTCCTTGGGGGTTCATTATTCAAAATTTTTGAATGCTTCTCACACCACCTGCAAGCTTGCAATTGCTGCTGTAATTGCTGAAGACCACCAGCCTTGACTTAGTCTTGAACTTAACTGTGGAACTCTGGCTAGATTCATGCCA
>NW_020455461.1:87577-110066 GCF_003342845.1 Nothoprocta perdicaria | reverse complement strand
AAGCCTTCTAATAGCTTTGTTGATTGTTAGTTCCAGAAAATCAGTCTATGGGCCATACTTTCACAAGAGAGGAGAGATCCCAGTTTGGCTGCTTCCTTTGGCACCTGAGATGTTATAACAGCTCACCTGAGATGTTATAACAGCTCACCAAAGCAAGCTCTGGTCTTAGCTACTGTCAGAAGAGAACAGCAGGAGGCTCCAGGTCTTGAGCTCTTTCAAAAAAACCTCACTATATGCACTTAAACCCCACCACACAAGCACAGAAAAGACAAACTGCACATTAACAACCTGCTCCATATTCAAAAGCCTATTGACTACCAGTGAAGCAAAAGCAATGGACAAAAACAAGCCAAAAGTCCACCATAACAACAAATCTCTCCTGTCATTCCCTACTTGGGAAAAAGAAAAATTACTGAGTTTTACCCCATACGCCTTACCTGCACTCATGCGGATTGCTCCCAGAGAGGACAGGCTCGCTTCCAGCAASACTTTCAAGGAGCAAGGATTGAAGCTGTTTAAGGGACGAGATTAACAACCTGAAGAGCAGCTGCTCCTGATGACCAATGTTGTCTTCCTCTGCATACTTTTGCTCGCACTATTAATAAGGTTTTATAAAGCAAAGATACAACTTCTCCATGGAGTTTGGTGACTATCAGGACTATTTCAAAGCCATGGCATCCTGGTCGTTTGGTATAACTTGCACAGCATATCCATGTGCAAAAGGCAGGATACACACTTGAAGGTCTCCATTATTTTCCCCATGTCTAAAGATCGATCTGCAAAGGCGACACAAAGCCTGACCTAGGCTACCATATTGGGTATCTCACCTTGTACAGGTGCTCCGTATCGCTTTAGGTGATTACAATCCAGTCAAAAATATTTTTGTGCTCCTAGAAATAAATAAATGAATGAATGGATAAGAAACAAAAAACCCCACATACCTTTCAAAACCTTAGAGCTCACCATCCACAATTGCGGGGCATKCGATGCTCCTGAGGACCTAAAGAATATAAAACTAAGCCCAAAGGCCCTTTCGGAAACCTACCAAGGTTGCTGCCAGGCGGCCTGTGGGACCCTGYGGCTCCTGCAGGATCGCCATGACCCCGAGGTGCGGTGACATGGTGGCCTGTGCACCCTCGGAGGCGACACGGTGGCTCACGGGCCACAGTGGCCTGGGACCTGTCCAAGGCTGAGGTGGCAGCCGGTCTCCGAGGGCTCCCATTTCCCTCCTGCTCCCCAAGAAACAGCTTGGCGGCCACCAAGGGCCTCGTGGGCAGAGCGGGCCTGGATTCGGCACGCAGGCTTTTCTCCTACGGTCTGCGTGGGAAACATCTGTTTTGGTTTGCTGCTGTTGTTGTTTTAAATTCTGAAAAGGTAACCTTTTAAAATTAACAGTTCTGATCATTTCTGAGKTTTTTTTTTGTTTGTAAACATAGATGTATCGTTAGAAGTAAGATTAAAAAGCCGGATGGATGACATAAGCAAATTTTCCAAGGTTAAAATAAATACTGGGGAGGGTTATTCTTCTATAGGTTTTCATTTTCTAGGAAAAAAAAAATCCTTTTATGAGAATTCAGATTTTTCTCATTTTCTGAGTTCATCCAGTGAATCCAAAAATCAATTGCTTGCATGGCATCTCCTACAAAGCCACCTACAGCATTTATAATATAAAGAATTTCATTTACTGGGACATCGGGCCGGATAATTATATACAAATGTGAATGGATGGAGCTTCAAGTGAGATGCTCTCAGCGTGCCGCAGGGCAGGGCATACGAGTAAACTGAAGATCCCCTCTCACTGCTGGAGCCTTGGAGAACTAAAAATGCATCGTCCTCCCCTCAGGGACAGGGCAACGTAAGCACTGATTCGGAAGCGTAAGCCTATTTTAGGAAAATTGGCTATAAGGGAAATGCAGCTTCAGCTAGCCTTGTGGAAAATAAAATCACATGGCAAATAGCTGACAGGAGGAAGTGGAGTAAGATCCTCGTGGTCCTCAGAGGTGCCTGCAAAATGCCTCATCATCCTGAATTACTGAAATACTGACCTTGTCTGCACTGTATTTTATTGTTTCTTCAACTGCCAATGTCATTTGGCTCTGATACAGCAGTTCTCCATCTTACATGAGTGGTTTTTAACAGTTTTCTTTTTATATATCCCAATAATTTTCTGTATTACAACAACAAAATTCTGTCACAAGGTTGTTATTCTCAATTAGCATCTACATGTCCCCTAGGGGTCCACAGATAAAAAAACACTGTGATTCACATATCAATTATTATTTATGTTTCTAAACAATTTGCTTGGGAGTTATCATCCTCATAAAACTGAGGGTAACTCAACCTATTTCATAGCTGAAGGGTTCTCAGTAAGTGCCCAGCTTCATCCATTGACTAACAGACATGCTTAAGGCAGCTGACCAAGAGTTTAAAGAGAATAAATACATTATATGTATCATCAAGACTGGGCCAAAGAGGCTTTGAGTTTGGTGCCTAAATGCTTTTTAGAATTTSGTTTGCATATACATCTTTTTAGGTCAGTCAAAATGTGCAAAGATCTGCATGTCTCACATGGATTACAGTCAACATAGATTCCTACTGGGAAAATAAGCAGCTTATTTTGTATAAGATGGCCCAAAATGAATCAAGAATATTGGTGGTAGGACTTAAGTCTCCCAGCAGATTGGCTGCTGGACTTCATGGCACATCATTTGTGAAAAGAGTGCCGTGAGCTCTGCATTTACCTGTGATGAGCATGAGCAAGGATATGAAGGGGTAGCCTTAAGCATTAGCAATCTAGGTCTAAAGTTATTTCCAGTTGAGGTTTTCAGTTTGGTTTGTTTGGTTGGGTTTATTTTATTTTATTAACTTTTTTTACATTTAGAATTACAGTTTTGTTTTTAGAAAGTGAGTAAAGCACTCTTTTTTTTCTAAGTGTTTTCTTTCTCTGATTCTTGCAGATGCTGAACACCATATAAAGCAGAAAATGGATGCTGAGCAACATAAAGTAAACACTCCAGGGAAAGGAAAATCATAAGTGCTTAAGTGCAAAGATTTGAGCTAATCTTTATCAGTAAGTCAACTTTATTTACATATTTTTGATTAGACATTTAATGGTAAATACTATTCTGAAGTGGGAATGAGAAACCACACTCACTCATACCACAGCAGGGCAAATCTTGCCCAGTGTTTGTCAGTTCAATAAGTATTTTGTTGCGGAACTAACAGTATGTGCTTTGGAGTATTAATGTGTTCCCTCAGTTGTTTTTCTTGCTACTAGCTCTATTGACAGTAAGATTTGTGTAGTGCTGCTGTACCCAAAGGTCATTATTCAAAACATTTTTACACAGCTCCTTCATTCAAAAATAGAAAGTTATCACAAATAATATATGAGGAGACAGTTTTCTTGCTAGCAATTGTGCCGAGAATAAAAGACAATTAAAAAGTTAAATAAATAGTGGATGTAGTCTTTAACTGTGATGCTTTTTTCAAGTATTTGTAATAAAAAAGACATGACAATAGGGTTGTCCTAGCTAGCAGCACTTCTCACTATAAACCCCTTGGCTTCTTGRAAGATTAATTGCCAGAAATAATGCAAACAGAAATGGAGGCTCCTAGCTCCAATATTTATGTAACTAAGACTACATTATTTAAACACAAGTTTGGATTGCCAATTAGTGTAGGTTGCCAACCTAGATTTCTTGCATTCCTAGGACTTCCTGAGCAGGGTCTCTTGGATTCTGCCTTGCAAATCTGAAAAACTGGGATTCATTAACCCAAAAAAAGCCTTCACACARCAAACCATGAATCTGCATTCTCTGTGTAAGCAGTGCTGTTGAGGTGGCTGAGAACTCTGTGGAAAAGCTTCCAGKGCATCAGGGTAGGACAGACAAACCGCTTGGCTTGGAGGACCGTGTAACATTCCTGAAAGTGGTAGGAGAAGGACTAATGCAGATACATGAATATTTGTTTCTCTTGCCCATCTTCCATTGCTCTTTTCTGCCTTTGTCAAATTTGTAATATTCCTGACAAAAGCATAAAATATTACGAGGTTATGTGAATTACTGTGTTTGCTGTTTCCCAGTTTCTTTCTAAAGCCTTTTTAGGAAAACACAGTGCAATGTAGATGATGATTTTCTTGATGTGTTTAGTGCTTCTTCTAGAGCCCAAGACTTCATGCAGCTGTAGCATGAACCCACAAGAATCATCCATAACTAAAATGTGCTAGTATCCTTCATGAGGATTAGGACCTGTAGGAACTGGTGCCAGACAAAATGAAAGTATACACAGGGTGGGTGTCAACCTTTATCTCATTGTCTCTCTTCCCAACCTCCTTGAAAGAAGAGAAGAACTTCTGGTAAATCAGATATCATTTTCCACACTTTTATTAAGAATTGTGGCTTAAGGAGAACTGTGCTACACAATGTTTAAAAGAAAAAGGAAAAAAAAAAGATACACTCCCAAAATTAAGAASATGAACCTCCTACCCTGTGAACCAAGGAAGTCGGTTGTTCAGAAACAATTCCTAATGCCAAGTAGCATTGGATAGAACTGCATACTTAAAATTTGCAGACCTGCAAATTCAAACTCCCTCCAGKTTTGACTTGATTTTTTTTTTTCCAGATCTAATCAAGCATATATTTGGGACAGTAGCAGTTTCCCTGATTTATGAAGCTGAGGGTTTGGTCCACTGGTTTCAGGAGGAATTGATGTAGGCAGAGCAATGCTCAGCAGCCTGCGAATCTGAGCTTCTGGAGAAGTGCTGAAATACGCACCAGAGAGACTGATTTTTCACATTGTCAAGCATTCGCTGTCTCTAATCTTTGCAAGCCTGAGGCTGTTCTCATTCTTCTTACAGAAGTGTTTTGCAACTAACTTCAGTTCTAAAGTCAAGTTCAAAAGAATGGGAACAAGGGTTGATCACTAAGTCATAAATTTGGATTCTAGGAATCAAATCCCACAGTCTGAGCTTGATTCAGAGAGCAGAAACTCCACRGATAACTCATTCTAAGGCCTTGTAATAAAAGCCACTTTCATTGGATCCAAGCCTGGGACCCTTTCAACTTCCACCTTATGCTCTATTCCTCTTCCTGATATTCTGAATACAGAAATCTGAAGCCAAGTGGGCCCTACAAAATCCAGCACTTCTTAATGAGCACATAATACCTGTGTTTAATCTGCAATTAAATCAAAAGAACTGTTTGAGTAAATCACTATAGGAGACACATGAAGAATAGCTATACATATCTAACAGTAGAATCAAGTGCTTTGATGACTGTAATTTGAATCTGTRTTCAAATTACAAGTAACTTGATCATGAGCAGTTGCTTGTGGTTATTCTTTAAGCTGGCATTCTTAAGGAACAAAGCATCTCACATCTAATGCCAGAATATTCCAGACTGTCGATCGTGGTTTAGGATTAAATGGCTCCTTTATAAAAACAAGCATACAACTCTCAGCAAAGTATAGAGTTTTATTTCCTTAAAACCATTTACTCAACAAAATCGCTGTCACCTCTAAATTAACTAACAAAGCCAGTGAGATACAAAATCAATATTTATACACTGAAACTGAAAACTAAAGGATTTCTCATATGCTGAGCAGCAGAATATAGGTCCTTTTTATAAACAGCTTCTGTTCAAAAAAATGACAGCTTTGTCACAATTCACAGTAGGAAGGGGGAAAGGTAAGATACATTTTTGTGGCAGAGAAATGTAGTCATGCTTTGAAGAATGCATGTCAGAAAGATCCTCTTTTGAACTTGCTCTAACTGCGCCATTTAAAATATTTCTGTGCAGCAAGCAGACCTTGTGATGAAATATGTTAAAACGTTCAAAATGGGGAAACAAATCAGAGGGTTTCAGCACTGAATTTACCCACACAGAAGCTTGTGCCTGTTAGCTATTAGGGTACACTCTGAAGCAAGTATGCCAGCTAAACTAAATTATGCTGAATGACAACATCATAGTAATGCTACATATGTTATCCCAGTGGTTTAAATTTCAGTAAAAAGGAAAGCCAATGTTACTTTTAAAGTTTACGGATGAGATTAGGCAGAAACATATGACACTAGCAGACTACCATGAGTCATAACAAAATCCTAGTAAATCTGTCTATGAGAGATTCTGCAACGAAAATCAAAACCACAGAAAAATTGACTACCTTGGGGTTTGAACTAGGAAATCAAAACCCCTGAATTTCTACACAGAATATTTCCATGCAGTATTCCTTTACAGAAATAAATAAAAAGCATCACTGCCTGTACACACATGTGCCTTTCTGAAGCTTGAATTTTTATGAAATCTCTGAGCAAACAGCAGGTTGAATAAATCTCAGTTATAACTGAACAATTACCAAATACTGGCCTATATTATTCCTCTTCATAATAAACCTCCCAAGAAAGAGCCTGGGAAAAGGGCATTTCCATAAGCAATATCCATTTATTTTTACAGAAGAATTCTTTTATGATTATACTCCCTGTGTATGTCCATCTGCCCTTTTTACCCTACTTCCTCAAAAATACTTGTACCTGCAAGTAACAGTGCCTCTTGCATGTTTTTAAATGAATATAGTGTCTGCCCTTTCTGCTGGCTTGACTACATCTCCCATAGTGCATGCTGGCCATAAGATTCCCAGGATCCACTCAAAAAGGGATGAGATTTATGGGAGGGGATACTGCTTGTTCATAGGAAAGGAGAGGACTCCTGGACTTTAGACTGTGTAAAGAACTAAAGAAATAAAGAAATAACTCCAGCTGAGCACATTTTTATGATTTAAACACATTTTCACTTTTTTTGGCTATCAGGAAAATTCTTTTATGTCAATTGTTTCTTGAAGAGTGATGATTTTTGAAATGAGGGGAGGAACAAATAGCCTTCCTGGACAGAAAAAAAAAAAAACAGAAAAAAAGAAAAAAAAAGCAAAAAAGCCATTCTGGACATATTCTCCTTGAACATAAGGAAAACTGGATCCTGTTGTCCCTTTGGTCTCATGCCATTGTCCAGGAACTTGAGAAGGAGAGGGAGGAAATTGCTTGTGCGAATGTACTTCTGTGCTGACTAGGCAATAGGAAAATCAGTATGAAATTACAAAATGCAACCAATAGAGTTTATTGAAGATGGAATATCACTCTGTAATTAATCCAGTTTCACTTGTGTGTCAGGASACATTTAGAAAAAACTCTTGGTGTATGACCAATATGAATAAGCTTGTAGATTACCAGTTCAAAGTAATGTTAATTCTTTCTAATGTTCTTTTGGACAGTGAAATCATTGGTGCAACTGGAACACCAGTAAGAGTGTGAATAACATATATGTCAAAAAAATAGTCCACAAATGAACATACATTGCTGCATAAAAGCTGATGACTTAAAGAAATTCCTGAGAAGCAGAATCATTTAGAAGGATGAGAAGGGGGTTTTATATGAGATCTTCCGTATGAGACCCTTGCTGGAACCATAAATTTCTGTTTAGTGGACATTAAACACAAAAAATCCTCAATACACATAATTAGAACACTTTATCTATGCCTTACAGGGAAAATTAGCTTCAACACCAGGTGATCTAAAGTCTCCCATCGTTGTAATCAGATTTAGTTGAGTTTTTGATGTTTGCTGCTGAAGGAACAAATAAATGACAACAATTTGCAGTTTCTTCTCTTATTCTTCTGTTTTCCCAAACATCCTAGCACAAAGCTGCATTTTCACTCTKAAGGAAATTTCTGAAATTTTATGCAAACAAGAGACGGCTGTTATGCTATTTATTCACAAGTTTATTAGTTTTCTAGCTGCCATTCCAGTATCACCATGTATCCTTCAAAGAGGATAGGTATTGAATAGCTTCACTCACCACAGAATTAATGTCAAACTACTTACGCACTTATATTAACTAAGACCTAAAACTGCAAAAGAAAGAACTTCAAATCCAACCCCCAGGATCACCCTCTTCTACCTTTTCCGACTCTTTGTAAAGATAAGGATAAGGAACCTGTTAAGTTGGGGCCGAAAGCAACTGTAGTAGGACTAAAATTAAGAGCATTTAACCTAAAATGGGAGTGTGTAGCTTTTGAGAGAGAGAGATTCAGAAGTACTCCTTCACATCATTTAACTTCATTTATCCTATTTCTGTATCTGATTTTGCTTCTATAAACATTTCATTAGTGCATCTGAAGAGCTGCTTTGCCCCTTCACTGTAGTGCCGTACCATACATAGCAGGAGCACATAATTTGAYACACAAAATGAAGTTGCATCTTCCACAGCACCTGCAGTCTTTACAACATTTATGTACTCTCTGACATGTTCCAATTGGGYGGTAAAAGGGAATTTCTGGGGGTCTGGCTGAGCATTGACCCACTTAATTTTCTCTGAGGCATAAATATTTTAAGGATAATTCCTTTCAGATTCCATTTTGATTTATTTTCAGGGGCTTTAAAATGCCACACACGAGGATTATGTATTATCCTAAGTCAGGTTTAAGGACAGCAAGACCCAGCTGTCTGTGCTTTCCGCCCTACCAAGCCTACACCGTTTCTCCAGAAAGCTATAATGAATTAGAGTTCCATGACAACAAACTGTTGCTGTGTGTTAAAAGCAGGTATTTGCTGAAACTGATCCTTTCTCAGGAAATAGGCAGTCAACTGGCAATTTAAAATCAGCAAGCGAGCCAAACCCACTCTTACGGGGACATTTTCTGATTAATTCCACTCATAACCACAGCTATTTATTTTAACTGCAGCCAAATTCCTGTTCAAGTGGATGACTTAAAGCTACAATAGAAAAAGGCCTGTTTTTCAAAGGCTATGCTCTCCCATTTTAGAAGAAATGCCCATAATTTTAGCCTTACTGCAACTGCTCTTGGCCCCAGCTTAAGAGGTTCCCACAGCAGAACTATCACCGGACTACCCAGACTACTTCTGTGCTGTTACTCCTGATTTACTGCTGCTGTGGAAGAGGTCTGGCTGGAGTGAAGGGATGCAGCCCCAGGGAGCCACAATTGCTGTTTCTGGGTTGCTGGAGGGGCTGAAGGGCCTGCGAGGAGGTGGCCTTCTGTAGACTAGGGCAGTGCTGCTCTATGGCACCCCAGATCAACGTGCTGCCAGCCCCTGAGCATGGGATAWAGCAGGGGTGCTCCGAGGAGGCGCTCCAGGCAGCCCGACCAGTGCATCCCTATCCTGTAAAACTCACGGAGGTGTCACGTGAGCGCTCCTGCAGAAAGGGAAGGGGTAAATGGGAGCCCTGCAGAAAGGGCATTTTGCAAGAACCATTCTGTTACAACAGATTGTGCAGCACTATTTTTTCACACTCTTTCTGCTACAAGCACCCTAGGCAAACTTTCTAATTAGAGCAGCAGATGTATGCAGTGCCACGTCTCTGTGAAGTTATTATGCCCAAACCAAATTTTGTCACTGGCAGCCAATAATTCGCTTGTCTATGAAGGGCTTGAAGTGGCCATATCAATTATTTAAAAACATACCAAGAAAAGGAATCCATTTGAAGTCTTCTGGGAAGACCAGATATAAAGACCAGCGCATGTTCGGATTTCACTCACAATATTGTCTTTTTAAAAATACAATATTACTAATTAAGGCTTAGTGCATTAGGCCATTAGGGCTTGAGTGATTCATGACAGCATAACSATCTTGCTTATCATTTGTGCTTTAATTTATGGGGTACTAAGAAAAACAAAGGGAAAAAAAAAAGGCAATTTGCAGAACTGAAACTCATCCAAAAATTGCTTGCAGTAATTTCTCCTGGAAAGTGATTTCACTGTAAGTGCTATGCTGGTAAGAAAATGCTTCCTATCAATAATTAAAGTATAATGAAAGTTTCATGTGTCAAAAGACACCCTCAAAACAGTTCTGCAAAGAACATTGCCTTTCCTTCAGACCTAGCCCATTTAAAATCTCACAATAAAACCCTCATAAAGGAAGCATTTTTAAATAAACTTTTTAGAGAAATACAGGACTATTCAAAATCCAGCAGACTGTAACAACAGTGCAAACTAACACAGTACTAGCAAATGTAACAGCAGAAGAGAAGTACGCAAGGTGCCAAGCATCCCCAAATACCCAACGTAGCCATGAAAGTTGTGGATAGGGACCCCATGGCACAGAAATATTGCAGAAAGGACAGTGAATAAGCCTGGCTTCCTGCAAAATTATGTTGATACCAAGTGTCTCAGTTTTCTAAGCCAGCCCCTGGCTGAAGATCTTCCTGTGCTTGGAGTACCTCAAAGTCCTGCTGCTCATTGAGGACAATCAGCAATTCTGTTCCTCAAGGAGTAGGTAGGAGTCCTTCTCTTAGGACTCTTAACAGTTAAGGAGCAGCTAAGAGTCCTAAGGTCCAGGCACATATTTGGATAAAACTTCTGGGGACCAGATGATCTTCTGAGGCCTGTGACAAATGTGGCTCATACTGGCAATGAGATGGAAAAGATACTGGAGACAAAGAGGAGGAAGGAAAGAAGAAGACTGACACAGACCATAGTCATGTAAGACTTTCAGAAAACCAATCTAAAAAGCAGAGCACTTGTGCCCCCTGATTTAAACTATCCACATCTAATAACCGCAAAGACAGAAGGTGAGGGGGATTTCTAGAGAGGTCCTTGGCATATAATCCCCTTGATTATTGACACAAGCGAAGGATTAAAAGATGTTAAGAGTGAGATTATTTTTCAAGAGGCCTAAATTTTCAGACAGCTGATCCCATTGCTTCCTCAATGGTCCTTAGGAGGAAAGCTGTTGGTTGTGGAAACTCTGCTGTCTTCACACTCTGCGAAAGAAGGAGTTTATGCCAGCCAGCCAGCGGCCTGCAGATGCCCAGGAGGTCCTTCAGCAACTTCCATCAGGAGGAGGAATTCCTGCCAAGGAGGCAAGCCAGTGGGTGAATTTTATCTAAATCAAAATGTTAGGCAGGCTAAGTGAAGGAAAGCTAACCCCTGAAACATGTAGCGGGAGCAGAACAATGTGAACAACTGGGAGCAAACCGAAGTCAGGCTGTTTGAAGAGGAGCCCATCTCACTGCCAAAGCACTCGTTAGAAACACTATCGTCGTGTAAATGCTGTGTGATTCTGCAGGTATGCTCGGCTTGGTGTGGAGGAGGTGATTATGTGACTGAAGAGATTCCCATTTCAAAAACAGTTGGAGCCACTGTAGGCTGATGAAGGAATTAGAACTCATGACATCTTCAAAGATTTTTCATAGTTTCTATTTAAGTATTAGAGAGCTACTCACCTAATTGGATCGTGTGGCATCGAGGTGATGATTAAAAACACATATCTGTGTTGCCAGGATCATACATATGTATATAAATAACATATTCATGGCCCATAATCCAGGAGAAGATACTGGAGAAAGGAGCTCCAGGAGCCCTCTTAAAATTTCTCCACTAGTGTTATGTAGCAAGGATGAACCTTCGCTATAGCACTTTCTTTAAAATGTCACCTTTCCTCTTTCATCTCTTGATCTTCCTGCAAAGCCAATGCCTACCATTTTCTGCAGCTTCAGCTGCTTGAACAAACCTGAAGTGTTCCTCCCTTCTCTGCCTCTGCTCATGCACGTAATCAATCTACAACTAAAATTACTTGCAACAAAGTACACCAAGTAGCTCTTCCTCTGACCTGTCAAGCTTAGTTTCTCACATTTGGGAACACAGGTTACTACTGTTGATTAAATGCAAAACTCCATTCAGCAGGACTGTCTCCGTTGAATAGGTGGTATAAGTTGGTAATAACATTGCAGAAGTTAGGTTTAAAATGAACTGGAAATGCCAGCTCTTTTTCAATACGAAAGTGCTTTGATCAGTCTTTCACATTTAGGAGCTTGGTGTGCCACTACAGGCCACAGCTGGTATTTCCCACTACTCATCCAATTTTATCATAACTTGGCTCCTCAATTTAGAATTAAGTAATTCTTGGAATATCTTTCCTCCTTTTCATCCTCTCCTTGTAGTGCCAAAGGTTGAAACTTCTAATTTTGCCTTTCTTAGTTTCATCTCTGTTCCCCTAGACATATTCTGAACATTTTCCTTCCTCCCCTCCCTCCCCTCCCTCCAACTTACGGAGCCCTTAACATTTTCTAAAGGAGGTGAGAATTCTTCTGTGCTTAATTCAAGCTTAATTTAACCTTAACAAGTTCAGTAGTAATTTTATTAATATCAGAAACATACACAACACCCCTGCTCTGTGTGCATTGCATTCTTTCCTGYCAGTGAAAACACTCTGATGTTCAGAAGAGAATTACTGCAAAAGACTCCTGGCTACTTCCTTCCCAACTCCCAAATTTTGTGCATGTGCACGCTGACAATTTATTTCCCTGCACAAATCTTGAATCCCTTCCATGCCCAGATCCGCAGGACAAATATGACTCAGCACATACTCCTACAAACACTCATATGAGAAGCTGTGCAACCCCATTAGCTTAAATGGGACAAGTCCCGTGAGTGAAGTTATTTACCAGGATGAGTTTATGTCAGTCTTAGAGCTGGGAAAAGCAGCCCTTCCATGAAGAAGATGTCTACACCTAGAATACAGATAGCTCATTACCGATAGCTTAGTACAATGCAAATAACATGCATAAAGTCTTACTGATGGTGAGGCAAATGTAGTTTTAATATGTTGACAGGCCAAAGAGAAAGCGGAAAGTGCCTCATGCTGGATGGCTAATAGGGCTAGAGTTCCAGCTGCTGTGGGATTTTACAGAGTTTTAACTACCAATTTTTGACTAATAAATAATAGAACTCTTTTCAGCCATCGAGGCATCAAAGACACAGAAGATTAATGACAAGTAATATAGCTTTTCCTCTTTAYAATGACAAATGCAACAAATACTTTATTTAAATATGCATCTAAATGCATAACACAGTAATGTATAAAATGGTTTGTGAGTACCCGAACTCAATAAAGACACTGATAATCATATTAATCTAATTATTCTATTCTAATATTAATCTAATGCATTCACCCTTTCTTGTGGAATGTTAATTAAGATATTTCATGCATGAGACAATGAGTTTAAAGTTTCAATCAATTTAAAAGCTTCAATATCATGACTTAGCTCCTTGGTTCTCTGAAAGGACAAAAAGGAAAAAAAAAAAAGAACTAAGAATATGATGAATTAGTGCCCTTCACTTTTCAAAGTAAAGCTGTTTCAATTAAGTTCTTGAAATGTAAAAAGGCCAGTGTTTGTATTTGCTGCCTTCTATTTACACTTTATGTCAAGGAGCAAAATACATATTCCTTTTTCTTGTTATTTTATTGTTAGAAAGTGAGCTCAGAACTAAAATCTCAATATGAGATTGCAATTACCAGGCCTTTCAAAGAAAGCAAAATATGTCATTTCACACAAGATCCAGTACATTCTTGATTATATCCATTGGATAATCTGACTTGAAAATAATTTTGCTTGGAGCGTGATGGTTACATCTTAATTATAAACATAATGCTCAGATTCTTGGGCCCGTCTAAATGTTCAAATATCAACACTCACCAATTAAAATTTAAGCCAAGAGAGAAACAGAATTTGTTCAAACCATAAACAAAGGTTGCTTCTGTCTCAGTAGGGCTATTTATAGCAAGAAAACAGAACTAAGCCAAATAAAAATGAGTCTGCAAAAACCCTGTAAAATGSTCTCTATGTACCTGAAGACAAAACCTTTTCTCTAAAAATTTCCCCCACACAAATGTGGGTAAGGCGCTTTGCAAATCACCCTTTGAGGGTGAGAACTGGAGAACGGATCAAGATCAGAGACGTACCCATGAGCGAGGAGCACGATCGTAACCCCACTGCCTGCAACGTTACAGCATATAGGATATGGCATTATATAGGATATATAGCATATAGCATTTAGGAGTCCTCAGCATTGCTGAGCTCCCTGTCACACAAGGACGTGGCTTTTTTAGCTGACCACAGGATGACAGTGAACAGGCTTGATCTGTACTTTGGGGTGGTAAACACTACGCAGAAAAGGGCAGTGACTAACAGAGAAAACAATCAAGAATGAAGTGATATGAACAGGCCATGAACATATTTAAGGAGAAATGAAAGCTGAACTCTTTAACAGCTTCCAAATTGTGGTATGGGAGCTAAAAAGTCCCTAAATAGTTGTAAGGAGTTTGATCAGTACATGAAAGGAATTATATGATATGTTGGCTGCAAGAATAAGGGACGGCACTGGATAGCCCAGGAGAATCAGTCCGATCTTCTGGGTATGGAGTTCTCTTAATGCTTAAGGTAAGGCAGAAAAAGCATTAAAAAAAATGGTATGAAAAGACATCAGGAAAACATAGATCAAAGTAAAATCTAAGTTCATCAAGTAGCACATTTGGTTTKTTTTTTTTTTTTTAATTCTCTTTTATTTAAACCAGTTAGCTAAGATTTTTAAAAATGCATCCTCCATTCTAGTCTAGACAAGCATGGCATCATCTACAGCATCTTATTTCTTCCAGTGCTGAGAAAACTTCTTTTTCAGCTCTTTCTTTCAAAGAATGGCATTCATTGTGGTGTAATCTAATCTCCCCACTTAGTATTAAAATATATATATATATCCCTTCAGTAAGATTTAAGAGCCTTAGATTTCATTTATTAAAATAAGATATTGTAAGATCTGCCACCTCCTCTCTGTAGGCATTTTATCCTGAATTTCTTTTTCTTCCTCTATTCTTCTTGTACAAAGACAAGCTTGGAGCATACGTTAGTGTTTAAGCGTAAACTTAACAAATGCCGTTAAGTTGACAGAGCACGTTGCAGCTGCAGTTACCAGGCAAAGAAAGAGGCGGAAAGACGTTTTGTTTGGACGTCATAAATATTGGATTAGAAAAACAAAAGTGCAAGTCAGCGTGAGGCACCCTGGGCGCCGCGAAGGAGACGCAGGCCATGAGAGGAGCAGGGAGGCGCCGGCGGCCGGGCCGAGCGCGGCCGCGGTTGTTCCGAGGCGCTGGGCCAAGGGAGGCCCAGAAGCAGCCCTGCTGCGCTCCATGGGGGTCWCGGGGAGCTCGCAGCCGCCTGTGGTGTTCCTGGCCACTCCGCAGCCCTTCCGCCATGGACACAGTCCCGAGGAAGGGCCTGCACCGGGTGTCGAGAGGCCATATCGCCAGGCTGAGCGTCGTGCGCGCGGATGCTCCGTTCAACAGGCAGGCAACGCTGCTGATGGCTTTTTATGACTTTCAGATGCTTGCTTTGGCCTCCTAAATGTTTGGGCCATCATTTTCCTCCTTGCATGTCGTGGCTCATGAGAAATAATGTCCTGGATCAACTTGACCTGGAGCTACGCTTCAAATCTATAGTGTACACCTCCCTGTCTGCTTCTATCTTTCTTGCCTTCCACCATTAGTTAAACTGACTCTCTTTCAGTCCAACCTCCATCTTTCAGTCCAACCAACCAAATCTCCTGTTTGCCTTGTATTTTCTACTTTTCACATTTCAATACATTTTATTAATTTTAGCCTGATGCAAAGCCTTTCCCTTTTCCAGCTTCTCTCCAAGCACACCCCCACATTTACCTTTTAGCATTTTCACTTGTGCATGTACATTTTCTCCTTTTAACAAACCCTTTCCTTGAATCCAGCTCCTTTACTACCAATGATTCTGTCTCCTATACTCTGCGTTTCTAGGCTGCACACACAGGTACCAGGCAAAACCAAAATCTGAGCGAGGGGGCAAATTTAGAAGTTGCTTTTATGATTTTGGCCTTGAGCTTGCCTTTGCAGTGTGTCCTGGAAAGATCTCCAAGCCGAGTGCGTGATCTGATCTTATCCATATGGCACTGCAGATTTTACCTTCAGACTTGAAAGAATCACAAAATTCTCTCTTTCCCAGGTTCTCTCACATTGCCAGGCAGGGGAATTCTGCCAATCACTCCTCCTCAAAAGGCTAATACAAGCAGTGGTCCCCACTCAAAACGAGTAAGAAGCCTTAAAATTAGCCCAGTGCCTTAAGACCAGTCAAACCTACATTTCTTTCCTAGTCTGTATCCCACATCATCCTTGAAAGATAACTAAAAATAAATAAAATGAGTGAAAGCGCCTTCTCCTATCCTGGTTTTACATCTTCCTTTTACTGCTGCTTAGTATTTTGTCGCATACTACAAAACCCAAAGTGGGATTGCTGCGATGGATAGTTAGTTGATGTCTATAACATCCCTGACATCTAAAGTGCTGCCTTTAAAGTATTTATCTAGTTTGAGATTCTATAAAATCAGGTTATATCAGGTAAACAGCCAAATAAACACAAAATAATTTCTTGTACAAAGATGAACACCCAGAAATATATGGATAAAACCTTAAATTTGCACTACCATATGTAATTAATATATTTTAAATGCTTCTATATTGAATATGCTCCTTATTTAGATTTGAGATTTTTCAAAAGACTCGGAGCTTATTTCACGTTGCCACAGAATTGAGCAGTGAGGCGTTGCAGAAATCAAGTGATAGTGCCAAAGAATTTTAGTCTGGTGATGCAGCCTGCCTGGAACACGAGCCATCTCACACGAGATAAGCTTCTCTGAGATAATAATAACGATGATACTTCACACTTSCCATGTTGTCAGTATTTTACAAGCATGTTTCTGAGTCTCTCACTTAGACAAGCAAACCAACTAAAGTCAGAGGAGCTATTTCACATGGGCAAGAATTGCGGAATTTAGCCTTAATTAATTATACTCTTCCATGTTACAGGTATGAAAACCCTACATTCAGTACAATGCAAGGATATGTTTRCCAGAGCCGTGACAAGACTCCCAAGCTCATACTTTGATCATGCTTCTTTAACAGATAAGTGCAAGATAAATCTTTACTCTGAATTTCCTTATTTTTCCAGTTTAGGTCTCTTCCACTCCCTTACATTACTATATTCTGAAACRCGTAGACCTTTTCAAAAGGTACAAACCTTTTCAATAGGTACACAAATAATATGAAACACTCTTGTGCAGTGTTATTACAACAGCAGAATGGGCCATTCACGTTCTTATCTAAATAAAAGTATTACAGCTGCAAAGTTCTCCCTTTCAGCTCCTAATATAGCCCCTGCTGGGGTTATATTATATACATTTTCATTAGKATCCTACATTGCCAGTAGACAGTTGAGATCTTGTCACGTACAGCAATATCTCTCAAGTTCACACAAGCTTAGAAATACATTGTGGCCTTGTGATGACTTCTCTAGGCAGACAGGCTTTTCTTTTCCTCCTCCAAGAGATTTTCTAAGCCCACTTCAGGGCCTTAGATGCGTCTTAGTTAACGCTCGCTCCCATTCATGGTGTTGTCACTGAACATTGGTGTATCTCTCTATGGATTACTGAAGTAGCTGAAATAATCCAACTACTTTAATTTAAAATGTTTATGCTTTTGGTATAGATCGTAAAAATATGGGAGCTCCAAATGATTCCTTGTAAAAGCTACCGTTGTATGCAGAGTGCCAGTGAGCTAGCAAAAGACTTTGTTACTGTGTATGTCATTTATATTAATGAAAGTATGCTAACAACCAGTCATTAAGAGCGCTGAGTTGTCATCATACCTCAATGGCCTATTCTAAAACTTCATTAAGAAATTAAATGCTTGGAAAAGCATACAAAAACACAGTCTAAAATTTATAATAAATCCTTCTTTAACTATTTTAAGCAAAMTAAAGGACAGAAATTAATTCAATAAGGTGTAATTCTGAGTCCTATCCATCCCTCAAACAAATGAAAGAACAAATTAAGAATTTTATCTTCCACTTGAGAAGATTAGTCCTTCTTCATCCCTAGTTTTTAAATACACGCGATGTACAGGGAGAAGATTGTGGATGTTGCAAGGCAAATAGATCTCTAGTCAGAATGACTGGATTCATACACCCTGTTAAAAGCACTGTCCATTAACAGAAATCAATAGCACATTATACAATTTTGTCTTTTAATCAAAGCTTAAATTTTATTGCTGCTATCACTGCACTGTTGGAAGAGTTACCTGGTTGGAAGTGTGGAGTTACAGAAGAAAATCAAATGAAGGAAACTGACCCCACCCAACTTGATCCTGGAATTAACTGGGCTGCTGCAAGCAGATCCCTCAGGACAAGGAATGCGACAGAGGCTCTATGAATGCAGAGATTCATTTTGAAAAGAGCAGTCCCTTTGAATTATGGGGAAAAATGTGTCTGCTGTCATGAAGTATGAAATCTCATATTCATGTCGAGCCAATTCTGAACATTTTATCTACGATGCTGTAGTTATTCCTGCAATTTGTTGGGGTCTGGAGAGCAGAAGGAGCTGTTACATTCTGTTATTCTGAAAGGGTAACACGTATTTTCTTTCTCACTTCCCCTGCACACACTTTCTCCACACAAAGCAACCTCCAGCCTACTCAGGCAAGTAGGATACAATAGCTGGAGACAAATATAAGGAAAACTTGAGGCAGCGAAGCTACAGGACAAAGCTCTATAGCTGGAGACTCCTCTCCGCAATTATTTTCCCTTTGGCTTCCTATAAGCAGTTGTCATCAGAGCTCTGCATTAGCGCTACCAAACTGTAATTAAGTCTTCCTCCTCTCCTGTAACAAGAGGCAAAGCCACGGAGATCCCTGGGAATGCTAACTGCGAGAGAGAGGAATTTCACCTCCGTTGGGAGCAAGGAAGGCACCTTCCCGCTTAGCCGTGAGGCGCAGAGCCTCTCCAGCCCTGGGTAGGTAGCTGGGGATCCTGCTACGGGTGCTAGGAGTCCCTCTGGGCCCTTCCCTCACAAGCTGGGGCACTTACCACCACTGCCATTCATCCCCACTCACCCATAGGCCTGGGAATGTAGGTACTTCCAGCTGGGAAGTACCAAGCTCTGAACAGAGTTACACATGCTTCCCAGGAGTAAAATACTCATTTCCTCCTATGTGTAAGCAAGTACAGCAGAAGAAAAGCTCTATTTTTTATGAAACTGGGTATCAGACAAAACAGCACATAAACACTCTGCTTTGCATACAGTAACCTGATTCATCCAAACATTTCAAAATTTCAAATGTATGCTCAGGCTGAAACACGACATGCTAGCATTCAAAGTGGTGGGGTTTACAGAGAAAGATTCCTTTATTTACTCTCAGAAAGACTCTACTACTACTTTTTAACATATATCATAATTACAGTCCACATGGATGTACATAACCTCCAGGAAATCCTAGGAATTCTTGTTTCTCTTGTTAAAAGTTAAAGAAATTTTGACATAGTGTCTTCAACAAATTAAATAAAGTAGCATTTTTCCCCCACAAGAAGAGACTGCTGAAACTAATGGATTAGGTAGTTTAGGACAAGAAAAAATATATGTGCTCTTCAGTTATGGAAATATCCCATCTGCAAAATAAAAACTCCTTGTTCTTATACTTCCTAGGTATTTTGGACTGATGTTGCAGAATAATGAAGTACAAGAACACAAGAAAATTGTTTCAATTGACTGACAGTAGTGAGAAACTCTATCTTATTTTTATAACAACAAGCTCTATAATGCCAGAGTGACTTCTGGACTCTATTTCCCTTACTTTGCTGAAGCGGCTCACAGCTGTATAGGCCTTGTTTCAACAGCAGGAAAAGCTTTTAAGGCGAAYAAAGAGAGGTTTTATCCAACCCTCGAAACATGACAGGTTTCATCATTTGCTGCTCCCCGACAGAACAACCTGGGCGCTGGCACGCCGCTGTTCATGCCAAAGGCAACCACCAAA
Source organism: Nothoprocta perdicaria (assembly GCF_003342845.1). Taxonomy (NCBI): domain Eukaryota; kingdom Metazoa; phylum Chordata; class Aves; order Tinamiformes; family Tinamidae; genus Nothoprocta; species Nothoprocta perdicaria. Next base: position 90,400 of record NW_020455461.1, on the reverse strand, counting down.
CTCCACAATAACTGTTCTTCATTGTTTTCTTATCCTACCCGTGCCTGTCCTACCTCTCAGCTATTACAATAAAAGCATGCATTTGTCATTTTTGGCACAAACACACTCTGTATTTTTCTCCTTCTCTGGTGTCAACAGCTAATCAGTTATCACGAGCAACTTAGGATACAGATTTGTTAAGTGAACACGCAGATGTTTCACAAACAACTGCACAATATCACCAGAATCCTCCATAAAACTCCAACAGCACTGAGGTTGCCCATCTCCTGCCACCTTCTAGTACTCCTGCTGAAAAAGCACACGCTTACTTACAAGGATGCTGTTTGTGGACAGCCTGCACCAAGTGGGCCGTTACGGAGCTGCTGGCAATGGTATCCTTTGGAAATATCCTGTACACTGATATATTGAAGGAACAAGTTCTGACAGGTGCCGAGCACAAATAACTTCCAGTGACTTGGGTCCAGGTTGTGGATACTTCAGCCTTTCCCGATTTATAACCAGGACGCATGGTTTTGCATCAGCAGAACAAGAGGTCTCCTGCACCACGGCTGATTTTCACAGCAAAGTCTACCAGATCATGAAATTTTTATCGCATCACATCATGGGGCTTTACCAAGCAAATGTGCTTAGCCAGTAGCCGAGGTTCAGCCGAACAACCACTGACAAGCTAACGCATATCAACCTTATCTGTTTATTTCAACTGTGCTGCTTGTCACCTCTTTTTTCACTCCCATCTCCCTCCCGCGAGCGCGCACGCAGCACAGCGAGCGTTTCTCCCCTCGCGGCTATCAGCGCTACGGAGGGCACAGCTCACTCGCAGCATCCGTCCCGCTTTCACCACACCAGGCAGCCACCGCAGCAGAAAAAAATCCCAAGGCAAACTTGTRTAAAATACTTTAATTTATGGCTAACAAGAGGAATGACGAAATGATTCTGGCGAGCGTAAGGCTACGTCCGCGACTGCTCGTCTTTGCTGAACGGCATCTACGCAGCACGTGGAAAGACAGGGTGGTTTTGAACTCAGTTAACTGCAAAGGCAACACGAATGTTCCTGTATCCGCACAGTTGTACGAAGGCCTCCTGGCCCTGGTAAGAGCCACCCTTTTAGTTCCTTTGTAAACTTTTAGATCCAACCTGTTAGCAAACTCTCTGTACAGAGTGCTGCTTCAGGTACTTTGGAGCCATTAGACTTCCCAAACAAATTCGAGCTCCATAGGTCAGACAGACATTTTTGAGCTCTGAATATTTGAAACTGTACATGACTGTGCAGCCAGTTTTCCTTTCAAGTTCTTTAATAAAAGTCACTTTTTTWAAAAAAGAGAAATGAACACTGGATAATTGAAAAATCCATTAAGAAAGCGCTGGGGGCTGTTATTTTGCTTTATACTAACTGACACTTTGCAAATGGCACCCTGCAAGTTAAGCCATAACTTCTTGTTAAAATGCAGCTAAAATCTATATTCCACCCCCCCGTTACACACATAGGTAAAAYACATAGTTGAAAGCACACTAAAGGACTGGGGAAAAATCCATGGAGCAGGCAGGTTACTTGATTGCCTCTGAATAGCAAATCATTCCCCAGCAGATTCAAAACAGGCTGTTTTACCGCAGAAACACATTTCTGGTGCCAATACCAGCAGTGAGCCYAACAGCTGAGGGAAGAAAAACGGTCCAGAGCAAGTTCGGGGCTGGAAAGTAAAGCTGGCCRAGCAAAGTGACAAAGCTCCCTGCCCGCTGTGGTTAGTGGGGACCAAGCCACAACGCCGAGCGATCCGGGCACTCCGAATCTCCGTGCCGTTTTCCCTGCTCAACGGCACAGTCTGGCGCTGCGGGAGGGGGAGACCCGCTAGCAATTATAGGTAGCCCGAAAGTTTTCCCTCCTCTGCCCGGGAGCTGGGCGAGCATCGGAGCCACGGGCAGCGGTCGGCTACGGGGAGACCTCCCGRAGCAGAGGCATTGGCCTCCGGCCACCAGGAGCTGCGGAGCCTCCCCGCAAGCCTGCCCGGCCTCCCTGCCTCCTCGGGGAGGCTGTGCCGCGCCCGGGGGCTTTGCCGCTCGCCATCCCGCCGTGCCAAGGCCAGAGGCAGCCGGGCACCCRCGCAGCGCCCGCCGCGCATGCAGCTCCGGGCAAGTCCCCTGCGAATGGCACGGAACGGCACGGAAACCAGGCACACGCACACAGAAAAGGCACAAAAACCCACAAACAGAAAGGAGGAGGGAATGGGTTGGCGGGAGAGGAGAAAAGAAGCGTTTTTGGTTTTGGTCTTTTTTTTCCCTGCTGCTGTTGCTGTGGCTCCCAAGCATGCAGTGCTAAGGAAGGTTAGATCCCCACTTTCCTCGGCCAGCTACATCCCTGGGATACAAGGGAGCAGTCCGGAATGATGCTGAGGCTGCAGAAGGGAAAATAAAGGCTCTGCAAACATGCCTGCCTTGCCATGCAATCCTCTCCTCCACATCCCCTCCTCCCTAAAACCTGCCCTGCAGGGGGAAAGAAAAAAGAGGGAAAAAAAAAAAAAAAAGACAACACACAAGGAACAAAAGTGATGAAAAGACACAACTCACCTTAACAAGGGGTGTTGGATGGGGTCAGAGAGGAGGAAGGGTATTATAAAAAGATCTATTTTTAGCGGAGGTTGTGATAGTATTGAAACACACAGACACAGGGTTTGGAAGCAGGGAGAAGAGTAGAAGAAAAAAAAAAAACGAGGGGAAGAGAAATTATCGCGAAGGTGCAAGTCAGTCTGGCGGGAGGAAGGAGAGTCCCCAAGAAAAAAAAAAAAAAAAAGAATAAAGACATTGCAGTCAGACCTCACTATTAGTATA
>NW_020455461.1:18629-87231 GCF_003342845.1 Nothoprocta perdicaria | reverse complement strand
CGGCTGAACGCGGCCGCGGGGGCACCGCGCGCCCTGCCCTGGGGCAGCCCGACACCGGCCGCAGCGCCAGCCGGAGACCCGGCACATCCCGACCCCGGRGCAGGCCGCCTCCCGCATCCCTCCATGAGCACGCACCGAGGGTCACGCTCCCCCTAAGCGCGGTTGACAGGATCCCACAGGCCTTTGAGGGGTGCGGAAGCAAGCGATGGGCACGGTGAGCCCCATTGGGATGCCCGTGCGCTTAGCCAGAGGTGTTCCCACTGCAGAAGGAATGGGAGAACATGCACACACAAAACCCAAGGAGCTTTTAAAAAGCATCTTGTTTCTGTGCTAAGAGTTGTAAGTAAATATGTGGGCGCACAGGTCACGATTTCGTGTTGCCCCATGCGCGGTGAGAGCAACGGCAGGCCGAGCTGTGCCCCAAGYGCACCGATGGGCACAGCAGTGCACAGAGCAAGGAGCACAAGCGCCTGCACCAGGAAGCAAAACGGTGCCAAGGAAGGAATCACTAAGACACCAGTTCAAACTGGTGCCCTTTGTTGGCATCTGACACCTGTGGAACCATCTGGACTGCCAGTGTTGGGATATGTCCGGGTTGCTCCTAAGCACTGGCCCTGATCGGAGCAGGGAGGACAGCGCCTGTCCACCTGGGGAGAGCCCAGCAGAGCACATGGCCACAGCCAAGCTGCCCGCTACGCTACCAGCAGCATAAAACACAGCAGGACACACAGCATCCAGCTTCATTCTCAGGATAGACAGTGCATCCCACGCCACAGGCCCCTTTGGAGCACACCCRGAAAGGCTCTCGGAAACAGACTGCTTGTCTCTGTATCCTGGCTTCCCTTCTAGATAAAATACAGGAGCAGATCAAGTGTTTCGACCCAAGTGTCAGTTGGAACCTAAATATCCAACTAAATCAACCATTCATTGAATAGATTAAAACACAAAACATACAAAMGAGCAAGCAGCAATTTCATCACTTTTATCTAATGTTTCAAGAACACGGTCCTTCCTGCACACTTAGAGGAATGACACCAAGGGAGTAACAGGCTTTCCCAGTCTCTCATAAGGTGAAGAACAAAGACCATGGAGCCTCCGTTAGCCTTTCTCTGAGCTTTCCATAGAAGTCAGGGGAAGATCCTCTCCTGCTGGCAGTGCAGATCCAGCTTATCAAGTTCTTCTGCTGACGCTGTGAACCAAAATCTTCAATTTGGCTGCGAGCCAAAAAGTTTACGGGACTGGATCAGGTCTCTGGTTCTATTTTTTGTTGCATTTTTTAATCAAATATATACAAGACAATACATGACCACACAAACAGGAGCAAAGAGAGTGGAAATATCTCTGTGCTGCTTGGAGCCCAGATTTCCCACAATAAGTTGGGGCAATTTTTTATCTATTATGTTAGTAAATATTTTAAGTTTAGTTTCAAGAAACTGCATAGCAGTTAACCTGTATTTACAGGAGCTCTCATTGGCTTCTAACATTTATGATTTCTTCCCCAATCATTTTGTACTAATGCAGAAATGTCAATTTACTATAAAATACAGGTCCTTCCCATATGCAGTGCAGACTGTGACCAATACCTCAAGCCAGCAACAGCAGACTGAGTTTTCCAGCAGTTATGACTGTCACCCTGTTGACTTCAGTGAAGTTGCACAAGCCTCTTACTTTCAATTCCTCTTCTGCAGAAGGAAAATAAAAGTTTGACACATGGCTTTATAGCTGGGTTATAGAAAATAGCACACACCACTGGTATTCAGGAATACCATAACACATGATTTAATATCAGCATATCTTATTTTAAAATGAGTGGCAGTTGCCATGCCACAGGATATGCATACTTGCCTTCTGATTTAAAAACTATAACTTGGCACTCAAGTCATGTGCATACTGGGAAACATTTTTAAGGTCCAACCATGCATTTAAATGGATGGAAAGCATGACAAAGGTTAACATTGGAAATTTTTATTATGTAAAGAGCTCCTGCAAAAACCTGTTTTACAGAAGGCTGTATACACCTATGGTAGATAGTTGTCTAAATTACTCAGAAACAAAAGTTAGTCAGAAATCATCATGTTATCTCACTAACTGAAATACACTTGATGGTCCCATTCCAGTGAAAACCATTGACCGTTCCTCTTATATTCCTCTTACCTTTTGTTCCATAGAAAATGGTAAAGACAAGCCCAGACGTGATAAGATTTCACTCACAGCTTCACTGCTTGTGGATAATCTTGGGAACTCCTCAGAGCATGTCCTTGTATCCATTTGGTCTAGACTCAAATTTAGGGTAGATTCCAAAGGAATAAACAACACTTCAAGATGTTTAGGAATTCCTTGGAGATCACAGGTTGGCCAATGACTTCAAACAGTGCCTTCAAGGAATCTGCCTACAGCCTGTGACACYACTAGGGCCCTTTCCCAGCACCTGTATTTTCTATTGCCAAGAACAATAGGAACATATATATATTACAGTGTTTTTAGTAGTGCTACAAGCATAAGCTTTTAAGCTAAAGTAACCTGCTGCATTTGTGAAAGAAGGTGCATAACAAGTGTGTTATGTTAGCATTCCAAAGCTTAACTAGGAAATAAACCTTAGAACAGCTTTCCTAATTGGTAACATATCAAACACTTAAGATTAAATGCCTTGGACTATATGACCAGCATGAATTATCTTGTATAAATTGATGGTATTGTTAATATTTGTTTTACACATTATGATCAGAGGCTTCTTTTAAAATATTTAGATTATACTTGCCTGCCTCTCTTTAAAATGCTAAACATTCTTAACACTGTTTAAAGCCAGGCAAGTTGTGTTTGCTGTTTGATTGCACTTTGATACTACTGATAGGAATTTAAAATATCTAAATACTAATAGAAGTACAATACGCATTATATATATATTTAACTTTCCTCTGCAATTAGTATTGTGATAGACCTGGAAGCAGTTTTACAGATGAACTTGAATTGGCCTCGAAGCCAGGCTAGTGACAGGCACTCATGAGCAAACCTTTTGCTGGAGGCTGAGGCAAAGCAGCTGAGCCAGAACCCAGGCTCACAAGAMTAGAGTTAGGGAGGGAAATCCCTCCTACCTGAACAAGAAAGTAAGTGTTGCCTTAAGTTTCCTATGAATAGTAAAATTTCAGTTTTCTATCAGAGGAAATAGCAATTGTGCTCACTAGTCGAGAGTTCYATCTGCTTCCAAGTGCTGTGACACCTTGGCTTTTAAGGAGTTTTACTGTGGGATACCATATCAAGCTACACTATTTATCCTGTAGCCATTTTTAGTTTTGGTGTGTCCTTTCTGCATAAGTTGGTAAATAACTCTCTATGAGTGACAGTGATGAACTGAGATTTTTTTTTCCAATAAGTACTGCTTAGTAGTATTCAGTACCAGCATCAGCACATTCCCTGCATCCTTCCAGGCACATCATATGGGCCAGGAGGGATAGACCTCTGAGAACCTTCTGTTACTTGAACTTTGCTCCTAATCTACATTAACATCTATGTCACAAGCTTGCCAGAAGTTATGCCAAGTGACCTGTTTCCTGCTATAGAATGTCTCTTTCAGAAACAATCAACAAGTTCTCAAAAAGGACATTACACTTGAAAGATTTTTGAGATTACCATTGCATAGTAAGAAGTGAGCACACTTGTTTTGGTGCTTTGTGTCACCCAAAACACCGACCTCTACCAGCTCTTTCCAATACATCAGGATGACACTAGCTCTTCCCCCATGCTAGTAGTTATTTATTAAACTTTGGTAGGCTATCTGTTCAGACTTATTGGCAATGCTCATCTGACCAAGAAGATTACTGACAGGTTCATTCATTTTAAAAGGAGACTGGAATGGATTTCTCATTTGGCTGTCAGTCTGTGTTCTTCATTTGTCAGAGAAAAGGTCTAAGCTCCCTCTTCATTTGTCAAGTCTGTCTTTTCTGTCATATACAGTGGCTTAGAGATTACAACTCATCTCAAGTACTTATAGCAAAGATGCTGTGGACARTAAGAATAGGATTGCCTGACTTTGAAAGGCATGTACAGTAGAACATAACAAATGCTAGAGGACACTACTGGCAGCATTAAGGCAAGCAGAGTAACAGGATGCAGCCAGCTACTGTCCCATGCTAAGGAACAGATTTTTTTTTTTCCTCATTTCTGCCTTGCTTTCCATATTCTGGGGCTATGTGTCCATATACACATAAAAAAATAGAATTCCCTCTGATTTTTCTTTTCAAGTTCTCTTGAGTTTTTTTTTATTCCCCAGATTACTAATTGGTCAAAAGAAAAAATGATATGTATGAAAATAGTTCCATAACATTTAAGATGTAGCTAAAATTTGAAGGAAGGTGTTCTAGCACTAAATGGATCTCAGATGAGTCTGAGAGCAGCTGAATCCCATCTTAGTCCTAGACTTAATCAGCAGTATGTCTCTAAGGAATTTTGTGCACAGTCCTGGTTACAACTTAGAAGCTTGCAGTGTTTTAGCACACTCTTATTCACTTACCTTGGATTTGTTGCTGGTAAGGGCTGTCTTAGCCTGGAGGAGCATTCCTGAGAGGTGTCCCTGCTCAGAGGGAGATGCTGATCACAGCTGGCTGGCATGCAAGGAGAGTGCAACAGGCTCCAGGGTTATTSCCAATATTTATGGGACAAGGTGATTGACTTATAATCATCTATTCACAGACCAGCTGAGTTTTGGCTGGTGCTCACTGACTTAGCTGGTGGGTATTGCATTGCTGTTACCTGTCTCCCCAAGGCCAGCAGAAGGTCTCCCAGCAGTTGCAGCCATCCTCTTATTGAGGATGATTGTCCAAGTTGGGGGAAAAAAAGACCAGAAATACAGCTACCATAAACAACAGCAACCACCCATTCCTCTTAACAAAACACAGGAAATGACCAAAGGCCTAGGGCTGAGCTTAAATAGAGCTCCTGAGCCTATGRGCAGGGGGTGAGTAGAGGTCCCAGGTGAGGCTAGTCAGGACCACTACAGTGTTTAAGKGCCCTAGGGGCCCCTTTATAAAGAGGCTGAGAGGAGAAATTTTTTGTTTGTTTGTTTGTTTCTTTGCTTTGTGTGGGGCTAATGTTTGTAAAGATGTAAGTGTGTGTGTTATGGGGCTAGGAAAAAGAGAGCTGAATAAAAGAGAGTTATAAGATAAATATTTAGTAAGGTAATATCTTAAAGATAAGGAAAAAGAAGAAAAGGAAGGGGTGAATGCAGAATGGGGAAAAGTAGGATAGAAAAATAACTCAAGAATTGGGGGTATGGGATGAGGAAAGTAGGATTTTCTAGGGGCAAAGAAGAAATCTAGTAAGGACAGATGATCGTCATAATGAGAATGATTTAGCTGTAGGATAATGATGTTATAAAAATACAATGTGAGATTTAAGTTGTATATTTATTTCTTGTGTATTTCTTTCTCTTGTGTTAGAGAAAGTGAACTTGGCACTTAGGAAAGTGCCAACCATGGGGTTTTTGTTGAATTGCTCTACCTTAATTTTTTTTCTTTGTTTTTGAGTTTTTTTTTGCTCTTCTAAATAGCAGAGTCTTTATTTTTGTAAGCCGCTACTAGGTTTTTCTTTACAAAAAAAGTTATAGCTTTAAATGTTATTTTCCTTTCTGTCTCACTTCCCCCTCTGAGCTGCAGCTTTGTATGGCCTGATTAAGCTTGTGGCTGTTTCGTCCTTTGCTTGGGTGCATGTTTTGCTCACTGTTAGTTTTATAATAGAGGAGTTAGAGTTGTAGCGAATTGGTTCTGGAGCTTTCTTGTAATGAATCAAGTGTGTCTTTACATTAGGAGAGCTTGGATCAGATGTCTAAGTAACTCTAGTAATTTCTCAATCCATGTGTTCAACTTGAAATGCTGCTGTCTCCTTAATGATGCTATGTCTCATTTTATATGTCTTGAACTCTTCCATTATATAGTCTGTTTTTTCTTTTTGTGGCAATTCAGTTTTTTCCCCTCTTTCCTTTTGCTTCCTAATCATGGTTTTTGATGCTGTTTTCATTGTCCTTGACAACTTTGGACCAATGAGCAACTTTACAAAATGAGAATGAAACATAATATAGTTTTCATGCTTCTACATTCAAGCATATGTTTTAAGATGTATTTAAATTCTTATTACCTTGATATACATCATATTTTGTATCATTGTAGTACTTCAGTATTTGATGATCTAAATCTAATTGATAAACAGACTATTTGAAACAGTAGAAAGATGATCAATTCTCTTAAAACAGAAGAAATTATTCCTAGCTTTAATCAGTGATTATTTCTGTGCTATTTTCCCTGTTCTGTTTTCCAAAATACTTGAACCACATAATCAACCAAAATCTTATTCACTGAGACAAGCTAAGTGGCAATGTGAAGCACAGAACAAAAATACCTGAATGCAGTATGCAGAGTGTTGGGAGGCTGTGTTCTTGTATGATGTTGCAATGGATGCTGTATCTTACCTCTGCCTATATTTGAAGGGAGATAGCAATATGGGGTTTAGCTAAGGTCAAATCCTGCTGTCAGTTTTACCCTTACATGATCTTACAGATCCAATGCCTTAAAAAAGTCCAGCTGACCTTCATGCTGTCTTAGAAACCTGAACCATAACCAAGTTTATTCTTACTCTTAAATTCAAATTCATCCACAATTTGGCAGACTGGATAATCTGAACTACAACAGCTAATTTCTCAYTTAAGACAATGTCTAAAGAAATGGATTTATGAGAAGGACATAAAAAGCTAAAATCAAATGTCATGTTGCGTTTGTCAGCAAAAAAAAAGGAGACCTCTTATTTTTTTCAATCTGACAGGTAGAAGGTGTGTTGCCATTTCTGGTATGTCTTAATAGGAACTGWTAGGATTACACCCCTTTACCATAGAAATGGGAACCATATACTCAAGTTGTATTTTTCACAATAAGGTATATTTTTTATTTGAAATTGCTTATTATATATTGAGTATACAGGCAAATGAGTTGAAACAGTGTGGATGCAATTGTAACTTACTAGATTGTGGCATCAAGCAAGAGTCAGATTTGTTATGAGTGTTCTGAATAATCTTCCCTTGCTTTCTTCAACCAGTGATGAAAACTGTTCCTGTATTTCAACCAATGTGAAAATACAGCAATATTTTAAGAGTCTTTCCATGCTGTGCCCTGCTCTACTCATGTCTTTGTCCACCAGTTCTACCTTCAATGTTTTTCACTTGTGTTTCTTCTTACACCCATTTTTCAAGAAGCAGCTGGAAGCTCAACATTGTTTCATGATCACAACAGCCAAGAGAAATTATCAGTGTTTTATCTACCAATTCTGATTATACTGTGCTGATATTTTAGAACTTGAAYGCAAAAAGACATATGTTCATGTTAAAATTCTTGGGTCTGAGCACTTGCTGGACAGTACATGGTGCCAGAGGGTTTAAAGAGTTTACAAACGTGCACCTGTGGTGAAACTGGAGGCCAGCACTGCATTCTGTATCTGCAAGTGGTGCCTGGAAGGAAGGTGGAGCTGCTTCTGTTCCTGGTAACAGCAGCCTCTGAAGCAGAAAATGTTTTTCATGTTTTCAGGTTTTTCAAGTATGCTAGAGGCGGATGACTAAAACTGTAGTGCAGGAATTTGAGGAGTATTGTCTCATCTGAGGAAAATGAAAATATATATTTTTTTGCAGAATTTATGGAAGAGGAGCATAGAGTACTTCTTGTCTGATAAAGAATGAAGAGCTGCCTTGCAGTTTTGAGTACCTGTATCTAGGATAAGAGAACAGGTCTTGAAAAGAGGAGACATGCAATTAAGCTAGGATTAAAGCAAATAGATTTTTACCAAGCAAGAGAAGTAATGTAATACAGGACTTTGGTTTGCAAATAGTATGCAGTCTGGGCATGACAGAAAATCCAAAACATTAAAAGGATGGAAGGTTTAGCCAGAAAGGCATGAAAAGTTCAGAGAGTGCACAAATAAACACCACATGAGAGCTGCACAAGCCAAAAGCAAATGGGACACATCTTAATCTGTGATACAGGAGGTGAATTAGTGAGCTGTCAGAAACAGTTACTTCAGAACTGGAAGCAAAGCCATAGGTAGTAGAAAGGAGGGAATTTCAGTGCTGTGGGGTGGGAGAGTTTGTTTTCTGRATCTGTGGGTAAATGAATTGACGAAGATGTGAATGCTAAATAGCATATGGAAAACTTAAGCTGTCTCCCTGAGTTAGTGTTGATCCCTTGAGCAATATCTGAGCAGTGTCCTGCAAACCTTCTAATGCCTTATACACYATCAGTCAGCAGCTTCCTCCTCTTCCTTGTGACTTATCCTCTGTGTTTTTGTCCCCCAGCAGTGGGACAGCTCAGGTGGGCTGACCAGGCATGATGTGGTGCTCTTTGCTGCAGCCTGTGCAGCTGCCCCAGGATGAATGAGGCTGGGGTAGGAAGCTGCAGAGCAGTGATGGGCAAGCCTTTCAGGCTGCCTTTTAGGTGAATTACCTCCAGAAGGGCTTCAGTGCTTCATGCTGTGCTAAYTTCAGCAGTGCTGCCAGGGTCCAGAAACTTGCACTGCTGCTTTGAGGGGACAAAAAGGAAAAAACCCAAACCTAAAACAACCCTTTTAGGCTGTGGGAGGGCAGGATGTGGACCAAGAGAGAAAGCAGGTGTGAGGAACTAATACTTTATTGAAGTAAAAGATATTGAAGTAAAATAACACACTTTCTATCTACATAATAAAAGAAGCACTAGCTCCACTTCACCTTCAGTTCCAGCTTGAGTGTTGCATCTTATGTAGCTTAGTTGCAGTTTGAGGCTTTTTAAAGACCCTTTTTCCTGGTCAGGATTCTAACTGCTGAGTAGGGGTTGGGAACTGTATCCATTCCTCAGTAAAGACATTTGAGGGTTTCCTCCTGTCCCAGACAGCAGATTGTTTACATTGATCTTGCACAAATGTTGCAGTGTCCAAGTTGTCTGTGCTTCTGTAGGATTTGATTGCTGTTGGTCAGTGCATGCAAAAGCTAAGGTGAGGGTCATGACAAAGTGTGCCTTTATGAAGTAACAATGCTTAAGAAAGCGTAAGTTAGATAAAGCATCCAGAATCCATCACTCTTTCCAAGCTGGCAGAAGTGCTTCTTACACCATTGCTGCAGATTCTTTCAAATAGGATGTATTCAGACTACAAGTAGYCATTACACCTACGAGTGTTTTGTAAAATGAAGAAAACATTTTTCCCCAAACTCACAGCTCCTTTAGTTTGTCATTTAGCAGAATCTCAGCGATGTGTAGAATTTGAAAAAAAAAAAAAAAGGAAAAAAAGTGTTTAAAAAAACACATTTGGAAAAATAAATGATTCCTTTAGCTTAACACATTGTAGTTGAAAGCTGAGAAGTGGAGAATGAAAACTGTGTCCCATTTTGCTAAAGGTCCACTGCTAGCTGAGGTGAAACTGACTGGTAAATCTTTATGATAAATAGTTAATATAACTAGATACGTCATTATGTCTTGTAAGGAAATAACAAAGACCCTATGCTTGCAAAGGCTATGGATTTCCTTTAATTTTGCATACCATAAGTCATATTGTTACCCACTGATTGCAATAGTATGCATATAAACTTTTTTTTTGCTAGCCTATAACCTAGTACTTTATAACCTAAAATAATGCAAAAGCATGAAAATTTTCCAAAATTAGGAAGAAACTTAAAAAATCTTGAATGGAGTGGCTGCTTTTTTGGAATGTGAGGAAGCCTCATGGTAGAAAAGACAACTTGCCATAAGCCCTGAATCCTGCTGKTTTTTTCTGATTTTGGTCCTTCTAAGTCTCTAACTGGGCCTTATTTATATTTCAACATAACTTTTCAGGCCCTGGAGTTTCACTTGCTTAGATAATCTCTTTATTCACTTGATATGCATATATACCTATAGACTTTTTTGCATGTAATTAAAAATCACTCAACAGATTTATTTAAAAAAGGACAAGTGACAAGTTTCTAAGGATGATAGAAATTGCTGTTTTAAGCTTCATTAATTTTTTTATGGAAAAGTGCTCCTGGCATTGTACAGTTTCAGAGAAAATCTTTTGATATGCGTGTTARCAGCAATTTGTGATTTTAGGTGACTGTATATTTAAAGGATTATTTCATGCCTTCTGGGAGAGGTGAGTCAATTTAAAGACTAACAGGAAACTTAGCATGAAACGCAAGCCTGTTTGATACCCTTGCAAAGTGTTTACTTAAGAGACAGCTCTAACTAGTGAGTAGGTACCTGAATTTTGCCACATATTGCTGTTTTGTTATACTGTCATTTTCATGGCTCAACCTGTAGATGGTTCTGAGCCCATTGATAACTATATTTGTCAACTATTGCCTTGTGTCTAGTCATATAACATACCACAGGTAGGGTCTAGCTGCCAAGAAAGGACCCTGCAAGTTCCTTCTCAGCAGAAGAGGTTGATCTATGACCACATTTCTACACAGCTGAAGTGCTGGGGCAAAAGTAGAAAAAATACTATAGAAAAAGAATAAATGCAACTTACTGCCTTCTTYAGTAACAGTGTTGATGGGGAGCAAGACCCTGTATTCTGCTATAACCTTGAGATACTGTGGGAGAAATATATGAGAACTGTAAAAATAGTGGGAAGTGACAATTTCTTCAACTTCCACAATAAATACTGGTTGTGGAATAACTAGCTGACATGGTAGCAAAGCATAATCTGTATTTATCTGATCTTAAAGAAAACCTGCTTTTGTCCTATAGAGTGGGGAAACTGTTCAAGAAGAGCTTGTCGATGTAAAAATATAACCTGGGTTGTCCTGCCAACCAAGATCAATAATGGTTTGTGCAGCAAATGCTGCGCTAGGGAGACTAAGGTGGTGGCAGCTACTGCAATGTGAGTATGTTAGTTCTTTTTGCCTCTAGTTTTGCAAAATGGCCTAGGATAGCACAGAGCATGAATGAGCAGCAAGTTTCTTGGCCTGGGTTTAACTTAGGGGAAACCTCCACCTATTGTATTACAGATAGTTTTATGTGCGGTCTTGATATAAAGAAAGTAGAAAAGGTAAAAATGACATGACCTAGAAATGCTTGCTGGTTTAGGTTATTAAAAAATTAGGCAAATCTGGGCTCCTAAGAGAAAACAAATTTGATGCGACTCCTGAATACTTTTTCCCYTTTTCCTGTACTTTTTTTAGGAAATGTTGTCTTGATGTTCCTGTACAGATTTTGCTTGAGCTGTTTAAACTTCCTAATCTGAAAAAAATAAATACCAGTTAATGTTTACATTCATGACAAGGTGGCAGGCCTGGAACAGTGATCCAGATCCATAAGGCTTCTCTTAMAAGTCTCCTCATATTTTTAAGAAAGCCTTTCTCAAGAATTATGATGAACAAGTGGAGCGCTGTATTTAGCAGCAGGGAGGCACTAAGGACTGTTTCTGTCCTCACCATTAAATAGTGCAGCAGTTAATGGGAATTACTTCTGAATATTTTACAAGTCAGTTGAATGAAGAAACCAGGCAAAGACACATATAGATCTTCTACTCCTTAATTACAGGCATCTGACATACATAACACTAAATACCACATTATCTCTGATATTGTAAAGGGAGTGGATGGATGCTGGTACAGATAGAGATCAATTTGCTTGATTGCTGGTCTCCTGGTGTTTTTYACTCCCAACCACTGTAATTGTAGATGCATTTGAATACTTGGCAGTATTCAAATCACAATTTAAAGTAAATAGTTGTAAAATATATGTATTTGAAGTAACTGTTCATTTGGCATATTCCAGGAAAAAATGAAGAGGGATGATACCCATAGCAAAACCACTCTATTCTGAAAATGAAGAAATATTTTACTTTGAGGAAAATAAGGAGGCAGCATCCAAAGTTGTGGTTTTTTATCCCTCCTTTTCCTGCTTCCTGTAAGAGCTAATTTCTGAAGGTAGATCCTTGGCACTTTGTGAGAAAACAAGTTCTTCACAGCATTTTTTGGTTAAGCATCTCCTAAATATGACCAAATTWGTCACTTCTGGAAACACGGGCCTATGGCTACTTAAGATAAAAGGCCTTTAGACGTGAATGGTGTGTAAAGCATTTCAGGCCAACGCTGCTGAAATGCCCAAGGCTTTAAGTTAATTAAGTGTTCTGCAGTGTGGAGCTGGGTTGGGGCTGTTCTTGGAGTGTGCTGCTTCAGGTTTTAGCTGAGGCATGTTGTGAGGTATCCAGCTGGAAACTCACCACTGGCATGAGGCTCAACTGCAGTGTCACAATTGACTGTGGTCAGAGAGAGTCCTTTGAAAAGAACAGGTACTTATGGAAAAGAATAGTGAGCATTCCCAAATCTTGTGAAAGATTTTCTAAGGAGGTGTAGATAGACATGTGCCGACCAAGGAGTGGGAAAATSTGAGAATGGGGCAAAGGAAGATAGTGGTAGGCCAGAATTGGCAAGGAACTGGCCAGGCGAGAAGGAACAGAAAACCTGCATGGTAATGACTTTAGATTTGCAAAATGGAAAGAGTTTGAAAACAGTCCCTTGTAGGGCAAAAAGTTTTCTTAGAAACAGAGAGGCCTGGCTCATGGGTGACTCTGACCTACATCAGGGCTGGTTCTGCAGGCCTTGGTATTCCTGGCTGTGTAGAGCCTCCCTGGCTCAGTTTCCTGGACTTGCACGAGGTGACTTTTAAGGAGCCAGGCACTTGCCTTTGAACTTCTAGGTTTCTGGCCCTCCTTCTGCTTGGAAGGCTCTTGAGAGCTTTGCCCCAGTAGGCTGGAAGGATAAGGTAGGAGAGCAAGACTGTATAGAAGTCCACTCTGCAGCGCTTGCCAGGAAGTCTTCAGAGAAGCCCTCAGAAGTTGAGCTAGATACTGGGAACTGGTTTTCAAGTCAAYGAAATGGAGCCCAGGTTACCAGGACCTGTTCATTTGGAAACATTCCATTTAAGGTCCTGGTGAGTAGCAGACTCCAAAGTATTCCTGATGTAGGAAGTATTGTGTAACTCCTTATGGGGCTTGACGGCATCATCTCATTACAGGCAACCTGTATTTCTGACACTGCCTCTTCKGCATCAAGAGGGCAACTTCTATCCTTTCCTCCTTATGTTGAAACTGTCATTTTCAGTATAATTTGAAGTTGTTTAAGATCCCAGATAGAGCAGAAGAGAGATCTTGATTTAAAAATCAAGGGACTGATGCTGTTTTCAGGATGTCTTTGGTTCCCAGTTTAGCTCTCATCTGCATTGTTTTTAACCATGGTGACTAGAGGATTTTCATTCTTTAATACATTTGCTATAACTGTTTCTGATATTTCAGTCATTGAACAACACTACTATTTAAACTTTCTTTCTATAGGTAAATGCTTATTCTAGAAATAAACAGAAGAGTGGGATTCTCATCAAAGTCTTATAAAGATTATGCTGAGAGTTTATTCTGTTTRTATAGACTTTAACCATACTCATACACCCATAAGTGCTAGAGGAGTTACTTCCTGTGTTCCATTTTTAAAATACACATATGTGCATAATTATGCTGAATGTTACTTTTTACCTACTTTATTCTTCCTAGGTTACTTTCTAAACACTGGATATTTTTTCACTTTCAGTTTGTGGATTTGGAGCATAATCAAGCACTTTCTCAGATGCTCAGTTCTGCCAGGTCAAATACAACACACAGAGTAGGAAATACTCATCTGTAGTTTCAGAAGTGCTGAGGGGAGAAGAGTGGTTTTTGCTGCAAAGACTGAAGCCCCTCACAAATTTTTTTTTTCTCTTACATGCTTTAATGTTCTTCTGGAGCTCAGTGTGTACTTCTGGAGCTCAGTGTGTACTAGGCTTTCATGGTAGGAACAATGTACTCGCTTTTCCATATTATGATTTTCTGTTAGAATGGTGGTCCATGAAGATTTAAGTCCTTTTGCTTTCAGGCATTCAGTGACTTGGAAGTGGTGAATGATTTAAAAAAACACATTTTTTCCATCTTTTGCCATTTCATTCTTTCTGATACGTCAAGTGTTTAAATATTTGATTTATATCCACTTTTCCACTAATGACTAAGTGAAATAGATTTGGTGAAATTTTGTTTCTTGCACATACAAGTGCATAGAGGAGGTCTTCAGTTCTCGTTTTGATGAACTTTCCTGTATGGTAAGAAGAAAAAAACTAAAAATCTCCTAAAACATTTGGTTTTCCTCAAATTCATATGAGTCTCTATGTATGCATATTGTCTCTAGAAACATATACACATGTGAGGCTSTAGACCTGCATTTCTTGTGCTTTCCATATGTGTATTCCCGCCACTGAATTTTGTGTATCCAAGGAACAGGGCGGGGTGGGAAACTGCATGCAAAATGAGATTCTAGAAATCAGGGAACAAAATGTCATTTACACTTCTACGATGTCAAACCCAAATATTTTTAGGAAGCATAATTCTTGTATGCTGAGGTTTATTTCATTAATCCCCTTCAAGCAATTTACAGTTTGTCTTTGCTAAATGCAAAGAAATCAGAATGTAGAATGAAGAAGCAGGAGAGACATACTGTTTTTTTCTACATTGGCAATATATTAAGTTCAAAGTAATCTCATTCACAATAGCATGGTATTGTCTGTGTTGATGAAAGTGCCTTTATCATTTGGCATTTCTGTATTCCCTATTAAAATAAATCCTTGCAGAATTCCATTTACTTGTGCTTGGGAGGCTTTCATAGCCCTGCTCTGATGGCTTAACATTAGTGATTTATAAAATATTAAGCATTAATGATGTGATGTAACATCTTGCGTTCTGGGGACCCCATAATGGGTCATTACTTTAAAATGTACATAAGCATAGTAAACTATTAACAGCACTTATGAGTTTTTATGATGATTTTATAATGCATTTCTACCATAATATTTATGAAATATGCATTATGGAACAAGTCTCTAGGAAATGTGATGTGGTTAGGTGGCCAGAATGTAGACCTATGAGTCAGAATTTGAGTTCTATTTCTGGACTTGCCAGAAGGCACTTTCTAAAATTATCAGTGTCTATTTTTTCTCTCATTCTCTCTGTCCATATATTTGGACATTCATGAGAAAGATGAGATTATTTTGGAGAAAGGGTGTCCCCATACAGTTGGGCTTGAATCCTGGCACCCTGACCAAGTAGTAAAATTTGCCTCAGTACTTTTGAGAATTGAAATATTATTCCTTTCTGAATCCCATTCTTTTGCCTCTATGCATGTAGGCCAATGTTATTGGAGAAGAGGTGCTCATCCTAGCTGGCAATGCTGTATTTGAGGCCACTTAGCCAAAATGCATGAAAATCCCCWTACATTTCTTCTACTGTGTCCATTTGGTCAAAATCAATCAATTGGCAAATAAGTCAGACTTCATGTGAGATTAACACTAAGAGGCAAATATTGGCATTGGATTTCCCTGGTGGCTTTGTATGTTCAGCAACTACTGCACATATTTCAATTTTTTTCTCTGCAAATTTAATTTTAAAGACAATAAAAACATATTTTGTATCAATGATTCCAGCAATTGAAACYATAGTATTGCAGGTGAGAATGTAAGAAAAATCTTCTACTTGTCAGTATTGCATTATAATAAACACTTTTTCACTGCTATTTTAAAGAGAGAAAAACTTGTATCTATTCCTATGTCAGGATAGAMTGAACTGCTTAAAGTGCTGATGAATTCTAATAAATTATATTAATGACTTTTATAAATTAGTWTTCATCCAAAAGTTGTCATGTTTATGACTTTAATAGGAACTCTGGTTCCAGGAAAACAAAAATCACAACAWAAACTAAAAATGATAGATAAAAATCCTCTGTGACACTATAACACTCAAGTATCTTTCCAATAGTGCCAATGCAAAGAGCAGTGATGTTATACTCACTGTTGCATGAAATGACACAACTTATTGAGGCAATTTATCTTCAGTCTGTGTTACATGAATTATATATAAAAAGGTAGTCACAGGCAGTGTAGGACAGAAGAAGTAGGCAGGAATAATCTAGAGTGAGGTGTACAACTTCCCTGGTTTACCTTTGGTGCTGTAACTTTCATATGCAGCATGACTTAAAAAGTGTTGGTGCAAAAATCAAGCTCTGTTGCAGAAAGTAGGGCAGAACCAGTTTGCATGGTCTTTCAAAATTTTGCTTTCTTAACAAATATTTAAGATATGCACACTTGAAAATATTTCTTCTAGAACGAAGCTTGTCATGTAAAATATTGGATTAACCACATATGCGCCTAATTGTTCTCATTTTTTTAAAATTGGAATTTTTATGTGCAACTACCTCTAGTTGCTACTGCCCAATTTGATTAACATATATCCCATTTATATGGAAGGTGTTAGGCCAGTTGCTTGATCTAACAGTTCTAGTACAACTAGGGTGCTGCTGCTGCTCTAATAGATGTTACTGTCCCCTTTTCTATCTGCAGGATACATAGACTTCCATTCTTCTGGGTCTGTTCTGTTCTTGTTTACAGCCTTTTAGAAAATGKTTTTGCTTTTATCTCATACAGCAGCTCTGTCCAAAAGCAGCTTGCTACATAATGTGTTTGCTTCCACCCTGTGTATGGTTTTCCCCCACTCTGCACATTAAAACATACATTATTATTCTTTACAGCTTTGYCTATCTTCATAGAAGGATTAAATTCTTGTTTGGACTTTTCCCAGCTCACTYTTCTAGCTACCTTGGACCTTAGCTGCTCCATCTTCGTGTCCTGCCTCGCTTTGTTTGTTACTCAAAGTTCTCCAGAGGTAGGTGATGAATGTCTGTTTACTCCCCAGAATAAGATCTTCCTAATCTTAAAAGAAATGAGCTAAAAATATTAGGGAAAAGAGAAGGATGAATAAGTCTGCCATTGGAATCTCTGACAATAGGAAAACCAATACAAGGTTAGTGGGTGCCATGCACAGTTCAACTCTCTGYTGAACTATATGCAAATACTTTAAGCAATTGCCTTTTAAAGACTGCTGCTTGAAATTCAGGGGCATCAAGCGGGAATCTCAATTTGTTTCTCTGTTTTAAGGATTTTGTTTTCTTTTACTCCTTAGTTTTAGCACAGCTTTTGGAAGGCCGGTTGCCTGTTAGATACACCACACACTGAATTTAAAACCATGCTTTTTTGCAGAACATTCTAAAAAATCTTAACAAATCACTTTGTRGTCCATTATTTGTTACTGGTATGCTATATTTAGCAGATATTGATTTTTAGAGTGAAAAAGCAATTGATATAGCACTGAAAAAGCTGAGTGCTTTTTGTGGCTAATGGGACTAATAATTCCAAAACTGTGTAMTATTTTCCAGCATAAGCAAATGGATGAAACCTTTGTGCACAGATCTGTTCCCCTGTATATCCTTACAAGCAGAGTTTCTAACTTTGGTGTCCTTCTCTCTTTAGATATATACATTGAGACTTTTCCTTCTTGTCAAGACTTTAAACTGTTTCACAGCACTTCACTATGTTTTCTTTGTAGTGGTTTTTCTGTTTTGTGGAGAATGTGGCTTTGGCTGCAAGTGCCTACAGTTTCTCCATTTCTGTTTTTTCTCTTTATCTTTTGGACCCTGCTCTTTTACCRTGCTAATATTTTCAGGGAGACAGTGTAGATGAATATAAACTTTTATCATAGCTTTGGGTTTTGGTGTAGATCTGATAACTCTTTGAAGATAACCTCTACCAAAAGATTCATGTGGCTCTGAAAGAGTTACAGAGCTTATTTCTGTGTTTATAATAGCTTCTCTTGTGTATTTAAAAGGGATATGTGCAACAAGAGATGAATTAACATTTAAAGATAATTTCATATTTTTTTAAAGTAAACTTTGTAATGAATAGATGCTTCAATAAATTACACTTGCTAGAGTCAAACTGGTTTCATAGAAGGACACCTTCAATGATGAGACATATCATGTGCATTCACAAATGAAAGTGTGTACAGTTATTGGTTATTGTTCATTTTTTACTTATTCTGAAAGCAAAGTAATCATGTACCATATCTAGCGAGTAATCAAAGACAGCAAGTAGATCAGAGAACTCGGGGATGAAATTTGTTCAGATAAGCCATTTGTTAAACAATTACAACTAATGAGCATATTCATAAAAATCAGGCTATTCACTGATAACACAGCAAGCGACTAAAAGTCTGTTTGGTGGCAACATTATTTGCTACAAATAGCTGCTGCATCTTCAACTGTAAAGCTTTTATTTTTCTTTTACAGTGAACAAATACAGTTGAGGTATTAGCCTAGAATTTGGGGAGAAAAGTGTTTGCTTTCTGGTTTTGCTAATGGTTTTTCTACTTGCCTTTAGAGCAAAGCACTTYTACTTGGGTTGCTGTTGTTGTTTGCTCTGACCAAGATTGTCCTGCTGTTTCTGGCACTCCCTGATGGCAACTCCATGGTGGCAGTGCTGAATTTCAAGGAACCCAGTGTGTAAGGTGCCCCTTTGCTGGCTCTGCAGGAGGGTGAGCATGATTTTTTTCAGTTGCTTGAGCAATTGGCTTGCAAGCTGGTTGCTCTAAGTGACTTGTGTCTTTGTCCAGCCATGTCTGCTCCATATTTTGCTAAGCTTTCTACCTTAAACATGGCTACTCCTGCTCAAGCCTTAATGCAGAACAGTGCTGTGGATGTCATTTTTGTGGTGAAATGGTAAGAACAGGGTGGTGTGAAGAGGTCAGGTCTGCTGGCACACCCAAAGCCTGTGCTTTGAATTCATTTTGAGCTTGGCAGCTGCTCACCAGCACAGCTTTCAGACTGTGCCTACCCCAACCCTGCACCTAAGCTGCCTTGCTTGGATAGAGAGACAGGTGCCAGAGTGATTCAGCACACAGGCAGCATGCATGGCCAAAGCCTTGGGCCTGTGCTTTGAGTTCCTCCTCCAAGTTAAAATGGTAGCTTTGGTGTGTGCTTCGTATCCTAGCTCCAGGTAGAAGATGTATCATATTGCCTTAAATTCACTTTTCAGAACCCTAGTTTTGTGTTTCAGCTGATGTTTGTTAGATATGAACCGGAGAGCAGGTTTAAGTGTAGCAAGTTGAGAGCCACATGCTTTTCTGCAAGCCTGGTTGCTGCTCACACTGAAAACATGCAAGCTTGACTCTTCTTTTGCGCAGGGTGTCAGTGGTTGACCTCAACCCAAACTCCTAGAACTGGTTAATGTGAGGCAGTAGCTACATCCAAGGCTAGCAGGAGAACAGGCCGCTCTGAGTGTCTAGCCTTGGACTGAATTGTGGATTAAGGGAAAATAGTTGAATTCTGATTTTGGGAATGGGAATCTTGCACTTCATGAGTCACAGACTTCCTCTGTGAAGTGAGGAAAATATCACCAATTGGRGTACCTCCCTTTCTCAAACTTTGAGTTTGGGTTGTGATACTTGATTGGCAGATGTGCTGAATGTTGTTATATTGCTAAATCTGTTTTGAGCATCTGCAGAGATAGTTAATCCATGCCAGTCTCTATAAGGAGGATAAAATATTTAATGTATGGCCGAGAAGAGGATGGTAATGCAAATGAGTTCAGAATTGGAAATAACCTCATCCAGGTTGGTAGTGCATAAAGAGCAGCATGCACCTGTGCTGTTGGGGTCAGAGAAGGCAAAAAGAATTGACAATGAGACTTTAAAGTTCCTAAGAAGGAAATTTGCAAAGATTATTGTTGTATATGAGGATCTTTGGGCCAATAGCCAACAGCCTTTGAGACAAGGATGCTGTGGAGAGAGGATAGTTGATAGAGGTCTGTGTGTTTGGCCTCATTACTGTGTTATAGCTTAAGAGATTTTTTTAATGTAAAAAACATCAAAATGCACATAATAAGTGTAAACAGAGTGAGATAAACCTTGTTCTGCTGAAGATGGTTTATAATAACCTTACATTTTTGTTTGATAGACGATCGGTTTTATATTTACTGCATTTTAGTCTCTTGTCTTCAGCTAGTAATTTTCTGTGTGACATCAGGCTGAACTGGAGAAGTGGCACTTATAAGAATTGTAAAATGAGTAAGGAAAAGAGTAGGGAGGATGCTGCCGTATGTGCTGAAGGAGCATCTCTGTGCTTGTAGAGTGATTACTCCTCAAAGATCAATCTTAAGACAAAACTCACTTAATATTTTTGTTAATGACCTTGGCACAAAGGGTGGTGTGCTCAATGTGCTGATAACAAGCACTTGTGAGGCACTGTCWACCAGGATGTCATTCCAGGTATATTCAGAATATCACTGACACCTAGAGAAGTGCAAAGAGGATTCGGTGCTGTATGGGAGTAGTATTTCATGAAGAAATTTGGAACTTGCCAAGTCTAAACAATCAGTGAAGATCATGGCAGTGGGAATATTAGTCAATTGTAGAAATGAGACATCAGTCTGGCAGCCTGCAAAAGAGAAATATAAAAGCTTAAGGTGTTGCCTTCCAGTACAGCAAGGGAAGTGCTAGTGTTAAGGTGGAAGAGCCCTTCTGAAATATTTCCTTCTATTCTAGATGTACACATTCAATGAACAGAGGTCCAGAGCTGAACAGGTGTGGAAAAGGATTATTAAAATGAGTAGGGCATTAAAAACCATATGTATAAGAAGGAGATTAGAGGAACATAGTTTTAGTTCAGCAAAAATYAAAGCTGCTGAGGACATGCTTGTTCTCTATAAATAGATCAGAGAATTGAAGAGGGAGTGTGGACAACTGTGGCACAAAGACAAAGGGTTATAAGCAGCATCTGATTAAGTTTGGGCTGGAAATTAAAGGAATTTATTGAGTAGACTTTCTAAAGAGAAGCAACAATATTTAATTTTGGGATGATTTTAACATAGTTTTGTATAGTAAAGCTGAAGCAGTTCCTACTGAGAGGAMAATAGAGATGAGGGAACTAGTTTGGAACTGGGCACCAAGTGAAAAATCTGGTACAAGAAAAATAAATATTGGTTTATTATGTTATAAATAATAATAATTTTGGAAAGAACCAAATTGTTTTCAGTGTCATAATCATATTAGCTCAGGATGGGACTTTCCTTCAAGACTAAGGAAGCTGGGCATTCTTATTATGTTTTGGCTTATGAAAACAAAATAACATTATTAAGCTCTTTGCACTAGTCATTGTTTAGATATTCCTAGTTTTATGCTGTTTTAGTTTGTGGCTCCTAAAACAAACTTCATTAAAAAGTACTTATAACTTAGAGRTTTCATGGGGCAGTTAAGTTCTGTAAATGATACAAAATAAACSAAATCTGGAAAAGAATTGGCTCTCTGCAATCAAGTTTGAGATTGTATTCAGAAAAGAAACCTACTGCAACATAAAATGACTGAGATTAAAACATAAAGAATAAACAATTCTAGGAATAAAAAGATGCTAGAAGAATTCTGAATGTTCAGTTTTTACTGCRTTTTTATTCACTGCTTGTGGGTGGGAGGGGAAGCATATGAGATGTGTAAGAAGGTTTACTTTTTTCACAGGCCTGGCAATATTGCCAAGTTGGTAAATCTTCCTAAATTCCAATATCCCTATAAATAGCCACAAGGGAATTAATGAATATCTCCAGTAAAATGATGACAGTTTATTGTATCTTATTTCTAGTATTTTCTGTCTTGTAAAGAARCACGGAGGTTTCATCCAGGTAAAAACTGGCAGGTGACTTGATGGGCATTTGTCTCTTATCCATCATGGCTATTTGTGATTGTAATGGGCAAAAAATTAAACCTAAAATTCTCCTTTTGGAGATCTAAAGGAAACTATAACAGTTGTGCTCAGACAGACCAGGTTCTGAGATGAAGAATCAACTGCATGTGTTAATTTTCCTTTGAAGTTATTTAAGCCCTTTTATAATCTGACTAGGGCTTGACATCTGCATAGATGGTGGGGTATTTTAAAGAAACTTTTTAGTTCTACTTCTGGCCTTGCACTGTTGCCTACCATTKTAGTAATTCCCACATGCTTATGCAAGGCAGTTTTAATTTTTCCAAGTGATTACCTGGAGGAGGATGAGAATATCCATTTCCCRTAAGTATCCATCTTATCTTCCTGTGATTAGAAAAAAAGTTAGGTATTCTCACTTTACCAGAAATGGGCTATATCTGTTGTTCTTTCTCTGCAAACTTCTTTTTGGGGAGACACTGTTTGGATACAACTTGGTGCAGAGGGTCCCCTGTATTTTTATTCCTCTCCTGCAGTCTTGCAAGCATGCTTTGTCTGCCTGTGAATAAAGGAAAACTAAACTCGGAAGATCAAAGGCATTGCTGGTTTTATGCGCAGCAAATGGAGATGTGCAATGGGCAGCTGTTGTGAGGCTTACCATGAAAAGGCATAGTCATATGTGTGGTATTAAAGGATAAGCAGAATGCCATAAGGTGCCCAGGACAGTGCTTATTATTAGAGATTGCCACAGCATTTTACCCTACATGAAGTATTGGTGAATACAAATAGTAACCTGAGAGCAGGGAGCCTGAAAGACAGTCCTGAAGATATGTGAATGAGTGTGTTAGGYCAGGCTTAAATGAAGGGAGAAGAAAGGGGAAGAAGATTAGGAAACAGCGGCAACTGTTTATAGTCTGTTGGGGTTTATCTTTCAAGCTTCCCTTCGAGGCTAGGGGTGGGTCTGCACTGGCAGTGAAGGTGTGATTGCACAGCAAGTGAACACACAGCTGAGCTCAGCTCCCCAGGGAGAGCGGTAATGCTGTTGCTGGCAGGGGATGCTCCGTGGGTTGAGAAGCTAAATCTAAGCCCTTGGGAAATTTAGGTTTCCTGCTTGCTTCCTGGCTTATGTCTTCATCAGTATGACCTGTGTTAGCGAGCATGGGTGGGTGAGATTGCTGTCATGTGGAAGGTAAACCATCCTGTGAAGCTGAATGCTACCTGCAGTAAGCTGCTTGCAGTTCATGTAGTGGTTTAGGTTCAAGGTGTTGGAAGTTCTGTCACGGACATCCCTAGGAGGCAATATCAGTCTCAAACTACCTGTTCTTGACATCAGGTTATGTTTTTTCCCCCCCRCTTTGTGGCTGGATGATTATAAAAGTACTCCCAAGGCATCGAGCTCATGGGGTTTAGCACAAGTGGTTACAGCTGGTGCCCTGAAAGGCACTGAAAGCTGCATGGGACAGGTGGGCATCAGGGGAATTGCCTCCCTATCCATGGCTTTGGTGCTCAGTGATTTGCTGCTGCAGTGACTGTTATTCTCCCTGTTCCTTGTGTGTGGTGAAATGCAGGAGAAAAGAGCATCATGCCAGGGTAGTCCCCAAATATGGCCTGGGATGTTGGGTCACAGTTCTCTRGCTTGTGTTCTTTTTCTTACAACCTGTTAGAAAAATAACAACAAATGACAGGGTTCAGAAACCCTATGCGTATACYGACTCATGGATATAAAGATTTATTTCCTCATAACGCTGTTATCGATAGGAGATTCARTTCTGACGGTATTTATTTCTTGGTTCAAAAATACACGATACTCAGCTCAGCACATGCCAATGTCTGCTTAGTATTTAGGCAAATCCATTGGAAAAATTGAAGTATTGACTTCAGGAGAGAAATGTTGTAAGACAATAGCAACAATCATGTCTTCTGTTATCATTCCTACTACATAATTTTTCAACAATGAAAGCTTTAACAAAACCCTTTGAGAAATGAATTGCTGCTGTTCCTGTATAGATAGGCTTTGGGAACCTTAAACTGTACCTGTCCCACTATGACAGGAGTGGTATTCAAAGAGTATGGGATAGACGAGCTGTTTGTGCTATGGGAATATCCTCTTTGCTATTCCTTGCTTGATAACTGTATGTGGTATGGAAACATGATTAACCATTATGGAGTTGCACTGATTTTTGTTGAAATTAATCTGCTTTTCCAAGAAAGCAGCAAATGTGGCCCCAGACTTGGGTTCAAAATACGAATTCCAGTGCAAAGTGGAACATTTGAGAGTGCTGGCTATACTATGGACATTGCTACTGTATTTTTAAATGCTTTTTTGTTGTTTTTGAATTATATCTGRTTTTGTTAATTAACTAGAAGCAATCTTAATATTAGCTGAAGGAAAAATGTACAACCTCAAACTACAAARTGCTAGGGCCTGTTTTATTTTGGAGATTAGATTATGAATTTGCGAGGCTGCTAGGATTAATGATGGGAATTCAAGTTTATTGTGGAAAAGTGAGCATCATATATATCTTGCTGTTTAGTGCAGTGTGTTCAGATAAAACCTCACAGAGCTTTCAATAGCCGAGTTTCTCCGAGCCCTTTATTCATATGAGCAAACTGGTTAGCACTTGCCAGTAACCATAAAAAGCGGGAAACAAGGAGATTAATCTACCTATAGAGAGCAAGCTTTACCAATTGGTAAATTTATATGTAAGCTACAGAGACATCTGCATGCATCCTGCAGCCTACATGAGACCAGCTGGGACACATTCTCACCATGGCTGTGAGTTAAGCGGTAGCACTAATGGCTGTTCTGTAGCAGTTGAGGATCCTTTTCCTTGTGAGTCCAACACGTGTTGCCAAGCTGGAATGCAGGTGGATGTGTTAACATGGCAAGTTAGGGACAGTGACACAGGAACTCTGTTTCTTCCCTCCACATGCAGGCCTGAAAATGGATAGAGCAGCGAGGGGAGGATGCTCACATGACATATATCCTAGAGCCMAACTTCTGTGAGGGCTGCATCCTAAGGATTTACTTCATGATGTTTGTGAGCCATTAAAATATGTAGCTTGCTTTGTGCCCAGCTGAAAACTGTCACAAGAGATCTTAAAACAGGAGTCTCTAAAGAGAGCATATCCTTTCTTTCRTGTAATTGGTAAACTTTGGCTACTTCTGTGCTTATCAGTTGAATTTAATGCAAGCAACTTAGTAACTTGAGGAACTGAAAATATGAAAATGAAGTATTGCATCTTGGTAAGTTCACATCAGTACTCGAACTGTGTTTTTTGTGGCACTTGAGTGCTTTSAAGAAAATTACAAGAAAATTATTGTCTAGGATTTTAGGCATCTTCTGAAGACCTCTGTAAGAAATTCATGATTCTCTAAGATAAAATCTGCAGGAATGACAAGAAATACAGAATCCGTGCTGTAGAAGAATATTATGGTGAGTAAGTTATTCTGCAGGGTATGGTCTAAGCATAGCCTAAACACTTCTAGTTGTCTCTTCTGAGAAGGTGGTAATTCATGCACCCTGAAATCAAGGGGAGTGACTTCATTTGTTTCCTGCTATCATAAATTTTGCCATGATTTTATTTTAGGTTCTGCTTCTTTTTGGCATCTCTTTTTCAAGTTCATATTCCAAGCATTTTCTTCTTTGGAAGAACTTGCAGCAAGTTCTTTTGTATGTCCCGTTAAACTTAAGCTGATTGGCAGCACAACTTAAAAAAAAAAACTTATTTAGAGCTTCATATACTGACTGAATAAAATAAAAGTCGTTTTAAATCTGAACTCGGTATAGCTGAAATAGAGAGTCAACAYTTTGACAATGTACCTTCAAAGTAAACTGTAGCAAAAGAAGTTTGAGGATAAATATCAGAGCAGGTCTGAGCTTTGCTTCCCACTAAGAAGTCATCTGTCTAATGACTGTGTCTCCAAATCAGATATTTTAATCCTCTTAGAAGATTTAGAAGTGATCTACTTTGAGAATTACTCTGCCATTTCTATATTTAACTAATGGCAAAACTTCAGCAGGAAATTCATGCTGCTCACAAAATTCTGGAGTCTGATCATGTAGTCTCTTCAGAGAAATTTCCTCATTTTAGTGGAAACTTGAGGAAATAAGGCTTATAAAGTTTAGGTTAAGACTTTTCAAGATGAGTTTTTTTCTTCTACCTTGCTTTGAAAAAATCTAAGTGCTTCAATTTATAGGTAAGATGATTCTGTAACTATAATATGTTGCTGTCTGGATTCTTATTCAGTTATTTCTGTGTTGGACAGATCAGGCTCATGCTTTCATAAGCTTTTAAAGTCCCTTTGCAGTCTCAGGACATTGGTATTAGCATGCATGTCAGAAACAGTGACAAATATAGACTAATTAATAGCCCAGACAAATTCTGTGGTCGAGTCAATTTATTCCCAAGCCAAGTCATGATAATTAAACTCAAAAATACATCCTTGCTCAGACTGCTGGACTTGGCTTGAATACATGCACACCCTTAGCCATGTCCACATTGCTTGTGAATATTATTCATGTGCGCAGTTATTTGCCAGAAAAAATAATGGCAGGAATGAAAGATTCATTGGCAACTAACCAAACATTCCCTTCAGTCATCACTAACACAGCAACAATTTTGCTAGCAGCTTTTSCTTAGTTATACTGTTGCTATACAGACTTTACTACCACTTAAAATAGTGATATGTATCCCAGGCTTCTGAGTTACTACCCATGACAGCCATCCTTTGATTTTTACACCATTGATACACAAATGTCAGACTTATTTTTAAACATTTGGGATGTACCCTACTCTACAATCTGCTATTAGCAATTCTTGGCAAGGCCTTATCTCTTTGCTGCTGCTGCTCCCCTGGAACAACTCATGTTGCTCTTCACTGTCTTCATCACAGTACTGGCATCTAAGATATAATCAGGGCAGGAAAAAGAGTTCTGCTTTAAAAAGGGAACTGCGGTTATTGATATTTATATGCATGGCCATTAACAGTGATTAGAAATAGCAGACATCATTCCCAGATAAAGATGGTATAAAAGGGGACCTTAGGTCCCCTAAGCTTAAAAGACAATAATTTTCAAGTCTCTGAGAAAATGCTAGCTTGACAGTAGAAACAACCCTGCATGTGAGAAAAAGATGTAATTAAGTTCCTTAATGAAGTTTGAAATTGTTGCAGAGATTTTGTTTTTAAAGATCAAAATGAGATACATGAACATACAATTACAGSCACTCTGTATTTGATTTACCTACATAATTTTCTACCTGTGATTCAAGGCCAGGTTTGGTCAGCCTCGCTTATAATGTGGTGGCTCTGCAGATGAAGCTGTTGCATACACAGAATCACAGAACGATTGAGGTTGGAAGGGACCTCTAGAGATCATCTAGTCCAACTGCCTGCTCCAGCAGGGACACCCAGAGCACGGGGCACAGGGCAGCATCCAGGAACTATGTACAACTATGTACATAGCCAGGATGGCTATGTACAACTTCCTTAACCTGTTGAGGCCCCTCTTTTATGGGGTTTGTGAACTATTGCCCATCAGAGGAATGGCCTGGCAGTACCTAAAGGTGYTGTCATGGCAGAGGGCCAACAGCAAGGCTTGCAGGACAGCCCTGGGCATGCAGGGATACATATATGGGGGGCTGTGAAGCAAACAGATCTTGGCTGAGCTGCTTGGCTTGTGTGATTTTTTTCCCCCTCAGAGAAGCCAGTGATGGTGAGCACCAGCTTCCTGAAGATGGCAGAATATTTGTGTTTCTTCATCTATCATGTCATGGCAGGGACCGAGGAGCCCAAGGGTGCTGTGCATGCTCCAAGTYATGTCCCACAGTCATGTGGCCACCCACCTCTGCTCCTCTCCCTCCCATGCATTTCCCATCCTGCCCATGTATCGGGCCTGGGTCTCAGCCTTTGTCACAAGCAGCGTGCTCAGTTTTGTTTCCAAAAGTGGCATCTTCAAATGCACTGAGTCACTGCTGAACCTGTGGGTGAAGATGACAGTGATGACATTGCTAACATCCCACTCGGTGAACTAAGTTCCCTGCTTTGTTTGACGTGCAGTAAGGAGGGATACACTGAACCTCAGTGGAAGCAGCCTTTGGGAGGCTGACATTACCAGCAGAAATGTACGTTCTTCCTATGTCACTGAGATGTTTCAGAGTTTTCAGCCATGTGTCCTGTGTGCCTTCTGCAGCCCTAGAGAGCAGAATGACTCTCTAGTTTGTGCAAGAAAAGGTTAGTGTTCCTGCTCAAAGAGCTCCTTCTAGCTTGCACTGACCTGTGCTCCTTTTAGGGTCTGTGAGGGGAGTTCGTTGGGCAAAAAGCTCAAAACCCCATTCCCTTTCTTGACTGGCCTTCTCCTGGTAGGAGGTGAACTGAGAAGACAGACTTACTCTCCCACTCTAAGTCCCACTCTTATTCTCGTGACCTTCTGCAGACATCTCACACTGACATCTCCCAGAAACCCCAAGAGCCTCATCAATGCTAGCAGTTCCCATTGTGAATCACTTTGAACTGTGGTAGTGGTTGGTCTTTTTCCTGAACTAATGCTAAGGGGGGCYAGTCCTATGTGGGGGCTCCTTTTCCAGCAGCAGTAGTTCCCTTTTTCCCTCCTCCTTGCATTTCTGGTGATGCTTCTGAGCGCTGCGTTTGAAGACGGCTCTTTCTAGTGCAGCAGTCCCAGGAGCAGCAGTTCCAGTGCTGTGATTTAAGGTATTCTTGCCGRCACGAGCATGGAGCTGCTCAGCTCCCTGTGGACAAAATGATTACACTTAGCAAATCGCTGTTGTAGATTTTACTATGGATTTAATGCCATTTGCAAACATGGGACTTGTAAATGAATTGCTGAAGCAAATTCTCCAGAGACTGGAGAAATTTGGGCAGAAACTGCACACAAAAACCCACATATGTTTTAGTCTTTACAGTTTTTATTGTCTGATATGGTATTCCTCAAAGTGATAAACTTAAAATTGYTTCTCTTTTTCACATGGACAAGCAAGCTTAAGGGCTTTTCTTGACATGGAACTTCCCAGTAAGTCGCACATCAATGACCTAAGCTAAGCCTCGATTAAATGTATTAAATGTGAWTCTTAATGTCAGGTGACACATTAGACATGAATTCATTCTAATGAAATAATTGAGCAGAGCACCAAACATGTATTACTGAGGTTTAGTCATGTCTGGCTTTAACATACCAGTAGCTTCAGCCTCTTTTAATGTCTCGGTAGCAGATACCAGGATAAACTTCCAATACCTGTATGTGTTCTGTTGCTGAGACACTGAACAAAATTCTCAGGACTAGGTCTCCCTTCTCTAAGGAGAGCTTCTCACACTTGGTCATATACTGCCTTCATATTATGTGCTGATGGAGGAAATACGTAGAAGAATTAATATAAGCAGACATATAGGACAGCAAAAACTGTGGATCCTGAAGTAGCCGTCAATGTTTGATGTACATGTACATCTCGAAATGTAGGTTACTCCACTCAGTATTCTCAGATGTCCTCTAGCATGTCCAGGGAAATGCTGCCTAACAGAATTCCCACTCAGCAAAGCAAAAGGGGTAAATGAAACTGTATTTAGCCTCCCTTTAGCAAATATGACATGGGTATAAAATCTTTCTGAGCTTATGCTTTACCCGCAGGGCTTAATTACATCTGATGAAGGTTAATAACTAGCAATAGGTAAATCTCACCGTTTACAACATTCCAGTTTTATCTGAATGAGCACCTTGCACTTCAGAGGGCAATTCTTCTTGTCTCCTAAATGGTGATTAATTTTGTGCCCTATTCCCAGGGCRCATGGCCTGATGACCTCTCTGCTCAGCTCTGAAAGTGCTGTCTCTCAGGATGCATCGTGAGATGCGTAGCTGCAGTCTGMTGCTTTTTAGTTCTCAGGGGAAGGATTTAACAGCAATGCTGAGCTTGGTGAATGAGCTTTCTCATATGCTGACCAGATTTAAAGCATCATTCTTTGGGTAGCAGTGATTAGTGTGTCCTACACCAGAATAAGAGAGTGGACTGTCCTTTTTTCTTGAAAAGAGCTTCGCCTTTGAGCGTTTTCATGAGAGATTTCTTTCCTAATCAACTGGGCTTTAGTAACTTGATTAAATGCATTGTTTCCCTTGCATATTTAATGCAGAATGCCAGAAAGCAATCRGGGTCAGTAACCTCTGTCCCGGACACTTAGTACTTTCATCCATAAAGCACTTTACTAATATAAGCTAATCCTCATAATGTTCTTACAAAGTCCTGCAGCATTAGAGCTAGGTAAATAACTCACTATCAGCAATTTCAGGAAGGCTTTGGGGATGGAAATGATGTCAGATCTGCTGTGGCACTGCAGTGATTGCAGTGTGCGTGGAAATGTGGGGCTCTGGTGCCTTTTCACTAGGACGCATGGCACTACTGGATGCCTTGGCTCCATATGGAAATCTTCTCCAGCTGAAGAGGATGGTGCCAGCAGCTCCTGTGCAAAACCCTTGGCCAATCTGCAGGATGCCTCCCAGGGGTGCTGTTTGGCCTGCTAGTTTTGTGCTGCGTGAGGAGGTTAAAGCAGCATGTGGAAAGGTGTGCAGAATGTCAGAGGTGGCACGAGGGAGAGGGGGAGACCCRTGCACTCAGGAGAGAGGCTGAGGAGGAACATGGGATGGAATGGGGAACCAGGCCTTTCTGGCCATGCCTCCCTATCCTGGCCTGTGCACGGGTAGAGGAGCAGACAGCACCTTTGTGCTGCCTCTTCTGTGCCACGTGAGGGCAGAGAAACAAGGAGGAACRTTCTCATATTCGATGAACGTGTCTCTTGCCTCTATTGTTAGAAGTGGGCAGATGCCTGTTGTGCTTTCTTCTAACTTAAAGAAACGTTCTYACCTGTTTCTTTCCTGCAGTCACCTCAAGTTTTTGCATTGTAGCATTGCTGGTTACCCTCAGAACATTTCCTAAGGCGAGGCAAATGGGACAGTCCAAAATTTAGAGAAAT
This sequence comes from Nothoprocta perdicaria, assembly GCF_003342845.1. Classification (NCBI taxonomy): domain Eukaryota; kingdom Metazoa; phylum Chordata; class Aves; order Tinamiformes; family Tinamidae; genus Nothoprocta; species Nothoprocta perdicaria. Next base: position 56,686 of record NW_020455461.1, on the reverse strand, counting down.
GTTGAACTGGATAATTTCCTAGTGACTCTTTATTATGTTATAAGCATAATTCAAAATGAGGCCRTGCAAACCAACTATCTCTAATTGTCCCCTTAGGTTTCTAAATGAAATTGTATTTACTTTCCTAGCTTATCAGTATAAATGTATGCAGAAAGTCCTACAGCCATTGCTTGATAGAGAAAAATAACCAGTTAATTGTATATTACTGTAAATGTGCTGCTCTGGGTTGATTGCCTTGTTTTAGAAAGCACTTGTATAAGAAATATTTGATGAACAAAAACAATAGGAACTAGGCAAACTAAAACCCAAAAGTAGTAGTAAATCTGAAGGAAATAGTGCAGCAAATAAAGTCTAGAAAGATAAGAGAGGAGCTTGTGTCTTCAGGAAAAAATGGTGAATCTTGTTAGCCAGCTGACTCATAGGCAGATCAGATTATTAGAAGTTATATGATTTGATTCATTAAGTTGCTTAAACATGTGCATGAGCGTATGAGTAATCCCACTGAGAATACTTATGTGTTTAAGTTAAACATCTGTTTAAAACRCTTGCTGAATCAGGGCCTTCCAAAAAATGTGGAGCATAAATACTTGTATCTCTTCTTGGTGTGATGGTAGAACATGTTCTGTGCCAGACACAGTTCTTAGAGTTGTTGCATCTGGTCACATTTGTATGTTCTGTTGTTGTTTTTTTTTGTCTGTATAAGCAACATCTGCAAGTTTTGCTCCTTTTAGCTGGGAGTTAATCCAGTGCTCTATTTTGGGAATTGCTTGGCTGCCAAAACACCCCTAGCAAACTACCTCCATTCATAACAGGAGAGTTGATGCTCTGTTCTTTTAAACTTTTTCTTAATTATAAACAGCTTAAAACTGTTTGAATGGTACTATTAAGTCACTGAATCCCGCTCTTTTTTAGCTAATTACTAACATTATTTCTATTTTGGGGATGATATTTTCATCTTTGGAATTCAATCAGATTTTCTCCTACAGAATCAAGTTTCATCATTATTCTACGCTAAAGGCTGAGTTTTTGAGCATGCCAATACAGCTGGAATGACATTGGCCTTCCTGCTTCAAGGACACAAAGGATTATCCTAAAACGTAAGTGGGAAAGATCTGCATTGGGGCTATTGAAGGTTTTCTCTTTTCCTATCCAACATGATGGGTACTTGTCTTGCAGCTAGGACTCTGACCAACTCAGTGTTTCTGAGCAGCCCTTTGATTGGTAAGAACCAAATATCTGACCAGTCTTCACTGCCACACTTATTTACAGAGCCACTGAAGAGGAACACAATAATGTGGAGCAGTAATTGGCAGTAATTAACTCAGGAATAACTGCTGACCTACTAGATATCACCAGGACAACTTCAGCACAATCCCAGCACTTCAGTTGATAAGGAGTCGTAGTCTCTCTTTGAGCTTTCATTTCCTCTAGAGTTTTTTCTCCAACCGTGTGAAACACAAAGCACATACAACAGCATTTTGGAAACCAAAATATACTGTATTCACTATAGAATATGTGGAATTTTAATGGCTGGTAGAGTAGGAGTGATGTAAGCAAGTAGCTCCTTGCATGGAGGAAACAAAGAGCCTGGCTTTCAACATTTTACTGTCTTAGTCTCTTTTTCTCCTTCTGCTCCTCAAGTCTTTGATTGCTTGAGAATGAGTGACCTTATTAGTCTCTTCCTCACTGGAGAACTTCCTGTCCTTTGGCTTGCTGCCTGTTTTCATGAAACCTGCAGAATCTTTGGGAAATTTGATTGAAATTCAGTGATGGATTCAGAATGCAGAATATCACCTTGTACGTACATGTATAGTATCAAGGATCACATAAATGCGGTTTCAGTGGGAAATCAAGCTAAAATCCTGCCACACAGTGAGATGTCTCTGCGATCTCATTCTTTGAAATAAGACAGTGAAGGTATAACAAAGGAAATAAATGTCTTCTCCCTAAATGGAAAACAAACACAAAATGTCAACTGAGACCAAAATACAGCCTTTTCATTCATTAACTGAATAGCATGGGTATGGAAGTCACGTGGTGACACTAAACATGCCACCTCACAATGCTCTYGAGTGTTCCTGCCGTGTAGTAATATAAAGTAATATAAAATAATGTAAATTCTAACATAACAATTTAAAATAATTATAAAATAATTTGGATTACTCACTTTTGTGGTGGGTATTAGAATGGAGCATGAGTGCTGKAATTATCTGCACCTCTGCCCAAGGCCATGGTCCTTCATACCCACAAAAGACCTGGGCTCAATCTCATCCTTATTTTCTGACAGTCTTATTTAGTTTAATAATGAATTTGGGACAGGGCTTCAATGAAAGATGCTATGTAATATCCTGCGAAGTTCTGAGTGACCCCAGTGAGGGTTTGATGATGTCTTTGATGAAAGAGCCCAGCCTATGTAAAAATCTTTCTTGATTAGTGAAGTCAGCTGCTGTTGGAATGATTGGGGTGGATTTATTTCTTCTTTTAAATTCAAATTACCTCCAAATAAGTTTTCAAGGCACTTCCTACAGATTAAAGGATGGGAGGAATGTGACTCAGAATATTTCAGTGGAAGGTTTTCCTCAGAAATCTAATCATTTGGGATTCTGGCTCTGTTGAATGAGTTAGCTGAACAGGTAGAGAACTTTAGGCTGCAATATATGACACAAAATGTTTCTAAACACAGTCAATATTCCACAGAAACCAGTGCTCACTGAGGGCCTGCTGTGCCTGTTGTCAAGTAGCACTTGGGATCTTGGAAGTAAGATCTGTTCTTCCTGGTCCCTCATCTGACATTCTGCCTTCCTCTTGTAAAAGCCAGAAGGAGTTTTGCCACAGATGTCCAGGGAGAAGGTGAGGCTCAGTAGTGCTTAGAAAACCTCCTAGTCKGACTGATGTGGTTGACAGCCAGCAGCAACCTCGGTCTCCTGTGTCCAGAGCCTCGACAGGGTGGCCAGGGCTTTTCCAGATGTGACACCTGATCATAGAATCCTGGAATTGTTATGGTTGGAAAAGACCTTCAAGATCATGAAGCCCAACTGTAAACCTGTCACTGCCCTGCCTGCTAAACCCTGTCCCTGAGTGCCTCATCTATGGGTTTTTTGAACACTGCCGGGAATGGGGACCCACCACTGCCCTCAGCAAGATCCCAATGTCTTATCCAGTATCTGAAAACAAGGAAGATTCTTGGCAAGCATCGGGAAAGTGTGGTGGCAGAGAAGCTGGGAAGAGAGGCAAAAGCAGAAGAGAGAGAAGGGCAGCYTGATATCTTCAAGAGAGAAGACCGGCAATGCAAGATCAGGGAGTTCTGCAAGACCTTAAAAGGGATCAGCAGATGTCTTGCTTCTTGAGGGACCTGCATATCCTAAAGCATCACAAATCTCAGACTCATCGAATTTACATTTTTTGGAAAGTCAGAGCTATAAATACATCATTAGATGATGCCCTTTAGTCTCTTGGTTTATTTTCTTTAAAGGAAAGGCTTAGCAAGAGGCACCCTTTTCACTAATCTGGCGTGAAACTGAAAGATTTGAGAAGAAGAGAGGGCTACATTTAAAAAAAGTAATAAACACATCTGTAGGCTTGGGCTGCCCTGTATAGTAGAAATATTGAGTACATTTTTGAATGTTCAAAAAGAGGGAACATTTTTTCTGTCATAAAATTCTCTTGCATCAGTTTAAGCACATTTTATGAACTGACTTGAGGGCTCTATGTAAATCTGCTCAGGATTCTGAGAAAGGAGAGGGTTATTAATCTGGAAAAAGTGTCTTTGCTTAGAGCCAACTTCGGAATCTATTTAAAACAGGAATTTTTAACAAGTGAAGAATATTCCCTGAGTTACCCTTAGATTAGCTTCCTTTTATGGGTACTGGGCAGAGCCAGTAGAATTTTACTCCTGGTAAAAAGTTTTTACATCCCTGAGCAGATATTAAACATGATCAGCATAACATCAATGCATTTGATGAGATTCAGCCCACATAGTTCATTCCTCYAAAGGCAATAGAGGTTTTGCCATTTCTTGTACCCCAAACTATTAAAAGAGAAAGACCGAATAAGCTCCCACAACTGATACAAATAAAGCCAAATAATAGATGATTTTAAAAATAAAACTAAGAAGAAATGGCAGGACATTACTGTTCATTAAAATAAAAATGTTTTCTCTAAGACAAGTGGAAGGGATGAGTATTCTTCCCAAATTTTTACTGGCTGTTGAAAATCCTGTCTTTAAATATTTGCATCCTGCCAGCCTGATCAGAGCTCACATAAGAATGCAGCCCAGTCAGTCACTCACATTATATTGCAAATATAATAGTTTCCATTTTCAGGGGGTGCTGCCTGTGTCAGGTTAGGATTTTCCAATGTAGAAATTCATTCAAGACAGGAAAATTTGGGGACCTGTAGCTGTTTCCTTTGTTGCCTGCTATTTGAACCCACTTGTTTCCCACTCTGGATAGTGCTGGTTGTTGTRTAATTGTGGTTTTTCTGCCCTGCATGTTCTCCCCAGATTGCATTCGCTCAAGTTTCTCTGCAATAGGTGGAACGCAGAGGATCAAGAGCCTCCAAAGGCCACGGCTTATGAATTCTTGCTTAAAATCAAATATTTGTGGGCAGTAATAGTACTTTTGTTTAGGTGTTATGTTGTGCTGTTGCATTATGYTTATTTTAGGGTGGTGGTGCCTATAGCAGCGTTAGTATTTCCCGTTCTATGTAGATATATAAGCAGGTTATTATAAAACTGTTGTAGACTTGCACAGGAGATGAGAGTAATATTTTTCCAYTCAGTTGTTCACAGTTTTAGGATGTCCCTTTATAGAGGCTAGGTCAAGGCTAGCCCCTTGGAGAGAAAAGCAGATGGTTCCTGTCTCTCCAGCAGCTGGGCATACGTGGGTGGAAAAACTTTGCAAAAAAGCAGCGTGGCAGGTGGAAGAGCAACAGCACGGAGCTGGAGCCTGCAGGTTAGGGTGAGGGGCCACAGCGGATCCGGCCAGTTTGCCACAAATCAAGAAATTCACTGAGCTCACTGAAACCAAACCTGTATCAGAATGTGAGACGTTCGGTAACCTTTTTAATTTCTATTCTGCTTAAGCTGGTCATTTTAAGCTTTTTCTGTATTTCTTTTTTTTTTGTGTTAAGTTAATGTTCTAGTAAAACTTGGCTTTCGCAGTTTCAAAGTCACTCAGTCTTCTTTGGGGAGCTCATTATAAGAAAAGGTCTAGTCAGAACCATTGCAAAGCCGGGGCTGACTTGGGCACCTGTCACAGCTAGGTCATTAGAAAAAGTTAAATATATTCCCTTACTTATATGCTTCCAACAGCTGATCTTAATGGCTTACTTGAGTGCAATARAAGTCAGATTTTGGTCCAGATCAGGCTATTTACCATTTTCATAATTGTACTGTATTACAAAGTGTATGTGGACAAAGCTCTACTCAAAAATCTTTAAGAAAGAGTAACTACAGCAGTATTATTTTTGGACTACTGAGTCCCTTTGGAATTTGGAAATTTCTGCAACTGGGACCTTGGGAAGAGCCTTAGGTAGATAACGTAGGTTCCTGTCCAGATCATTAGCTCTTTGGGGTTGGCAGGAGCAAACCGTTCATCATCGTCCTCCCCAGGGAGACCCGATGGAGTGAGGTGGTGCCCAGATGTTGCTCATTAGGCCTTCAGGCTGCTGTTTTGCCCCGCGTTTGGCATTTGCTCCCTGTCCCAGACCCTGCTGAGCAGAGTTAATCAGCTGCTSTGGGAGCGCTGGCCACCCCTTTGTCTGCCCTTCTGGCTCCACCAGCTCCTAATACAGGTGGTTTGGTGGCCATCTCCATCCATTGGCTTGTCATGCAGGCCAGTGCCTCCTCAAGCTTGCCAGGATCTCAGCATTGAATTCCAAGATGCATACATTGCAGATTAGTGGGTGAAAGCCAAATAGTAAATAATAATAATAATGCAGAGTTGATGTCTTCGTTTGTGCTTTATTCTACACCAGAGTGGAACTTCTGCATCGGGGCCATCATTAGGATATTTGTGAAATGTACAGACTGAGAACCCGTGCCTTGTGTGAAAACTACTTCTTGTGTGAAATCTTCTAACGTCAAAAAAGAAGTGGCAAGCCCTGAAATAATTAAATTGGAGCTGGGTGCTCAGGCTCTCAGCAAACTATATGAAAGGTGATCCACAGAGATTTCGTAAACATCTGGTAAAGAAAGAAAGGCAATGATAAAGAAGTGGGAAATGATAACAGCAATGATAATATCCAGGTGGCTCATATAAAAATGATATGTTTATAGTCTGCTTTTATGTGAAGCATCCCTTAACTAGAGGAAAAATAAGCCAAGCTAAGGCTTGTGARGTATAAAAGCAGCAAATGTGCCATGACTGGAAACATAACAAAACTACACAAATAAGCTCACCTGCAGAATAAAACACAGTTACTGGAATTTAATGCGTTGTGTGCACTGAGCTTGATGCTGGTTATGATAAATGGAGGAAAGAGTAGCTTTCTGGCTGAAAGATGCTCAGAACCCAGAGGGATGGGTTAAAAATGGAAGTTTAGAAGTGCTTCTTTTTTAGTTCTTTTTTCCTGGCCTCTTAGTGTTCCTCTTCTTTTAGAAAGAAACAGAACAACTCTGTGATTTGTGGGGTCCAGCAGGTCTATGGTGTGCGCAGGCAAAATGGCTTTTCTCATCTGCAATCTGGCAATTACTTTGCGTGTCAGAGTAACATCTTAAGGAGGCACAAATATTTGAAAGGGTAAGTAATGATAAGGAGGAGTGAGTATTATTGCTTGACAAGCCAGATTGTTTCCAAAAAGACTTGCCCTTTTGCAAACAGGTAAGTTCTTGCACTTAATGTCTAGAGAAGGTAAAAGGCCAGCAGACAGGTCTGGGGTTTGAAAAGTGGAAAATGTGGAAAGAATTTAGTTGTCAGAGTGGATTCTATTCAAGAAAAAGCCCCAGAAAAATTCTTTGGCCCAAAAAGCTGATGTTATCCTCGGTTGCGCAGGGAACTATATGTGGAGTCAGTGCTATTTCCATATAATGGGAATAATAATTAAGAAGCAGTGCTCCAACATTAGCACATCTAAAGCAATCTAATGTCAGCTAGCAACTATTTGGCTTTATGTAGATGAGTAATTCCAAAGTGATTTTTTTCTCCTGTTTGTCATAATTTTCTGTACATTTTTCTTCATTTCCAAGCTTTCCAAAATCATCATTTTTTCCCTTTGTTTGGCTACCTGATGAAACCATGGCTATTCTGTTTAAACCAAAGAAGGTTTAAAACCACCTTCTTGGCATCCTGTTTTTCTWTAAAATAAACTTTAATTGGGATTTAGTATACCATAAGTATTCAACCCCCAGAATTTCCAAAACAATTCCAACCTTTCTGTTTTCAAGGCTGTGCCTTGCTTTTATATCGAATTCACATCCGCCCACTCTGGGGATAATTTCTGCAATGTATCATCATCGTGTCTTTCTGGATGCCTACRTTTCATCTCCAGGCCTTTCCCTTGAACCCCGGGTATCTCACTCGCTTGTCCTGTCCTTGAGTGCTGAGGCTTCCAGGTGGCTTCCCAGTCAGTGGCTTTTTTTTCAGCAATTCCTACAAATATAGACATATATTTTCTTTAAGTATGTGCACTTTGTTTCTTTTTCGGTCAGYGAGGGTGTACTGTAGCATGTCAGCCTGGCTGGACCAAAGCCTGTTGTAAACACTTCAAAAATTGATTCCCTTTTTGATTTCACTTATGATGCCAATCATCAAACAGGAACTTTCAAACAAGTCTCTGGGAGTGCAGTATTTTCTGTACCYGTTCTTCTAGGCTGTGGAGCAAAACATGTGTCCAACATGATGCCAATATAATTTGGTTGGCCCCACTATATTAAATTATATGTAAATCTTTGGTTCATTTTTACTTTCCATAGTTTCACCCGCTTCAAGAAGAGAAGAAATTCAGGCCCAAACAGTCTGACAATCGTTTGCTGTATCTGTGGCAAATTGTATATGTATTTCAATGTTACTGTGCTGCTTCATTTGTCACTTAGCACCTTTGCTCTTGTTCCATGATGCTTTCCCCTCTCCATTTGTTGTGCTAGCTGGTCATTCTTGGTAGGAATTTGAGCAGTTAGTGCCAGATCACGCAACTGGTATTAGCTGAGGCCAGAGTCAGGGCTGGGCCGGGGACCTGGGCTTAAGCTGCTTCATGCATGGGCTCCTTCTTCATGTGCAGCTCCTAGATGGGCTGGAGAGGATAGAGCTCTTGGTCGAGCCTCACTGATACCCCAAGCTGGAGCCCTCCCTGGACTCCAGAGAGCAGCCGTGGTGGCTGCGCTAGGCCAGGGGCAAGGACCRGATTAAGAGCTGCCAGAGGTCTCTAGTTAGCCCAGCTTCGGGAGTGGAGATAGCCTCATACTCCGTATTTCCATATATTTCAGTGAGAATTCTGTTTAAGCCAAAGTTTTTTTTTCAATGTGTGAGTGGGATATTAAGCAGGGTCAGGAAACATTCACTTCTCCTTTAAAAAAATTAAAAAAAAAAAAACTAACCCTCAAAGTTCTCTTTCCTGAACAGATATTAGCCATTATCTGGCTAACCATGATCAGCACAATGGCTTTGATGAGACCCAACCCACAGCTTGTTCCTCCTGAGCAGACCGGGTTTTCTGCCAGCCATCCTGCATTCATTACATCCAAACCTAATAAAAGAGACGGAATGAACCCTCGTGATTGATGCAAATAAAGCCAAACGCTGCTACAAACGAAATAAGGGGTCATTATCAGTTGCTGTTATTCTGCAGAGAGAATATACTCAGCAAACTCCATGCAAAATATAGCTAAGCAACAACTTTTCCCTGCATTTGCTTGTTAATTGGTGCAGCGTTTGCGTCTTTTAACATATCCTTCAGGTACTCTGTCCAGCCTGCTCTGTAACACCGGTGAGTTAGTACTACGTGCTCTTCAGTGCTGCTGTTGGCTTGGGCTGCTCCTTTCTGTTCCTGGCTGGTTTACCTACGTTTTTCTTACAAGTTGCGACGTAAATACCCTGGCATCTCTGCTGGCCCTGCACAGGTCAGCCGAGCTTCGAGCAGGGGTCATCTTCCCAGTGGAAACCTGAGAATGTGCCTGGGTGATCTGAGCAAAAAAGGGCAAGGCAACRTGAGAAGCAAGAAGCCTCGAATTTAATCCCGAAGCACTTTGTTAAGCATTTTTACCAGCCTGTAGGGTTGATGTTGAGCAGGAGGAATTTGACCAGAGGGAGGCTTTGAATTTATTATCAGTGGAGCTGATAGCACTGCCTATTATTAAAATTGGTGGATATTGCCCTTGAAATTCCCTGCAGTTGCTTTAACTTTGTTGAGCTTTTTTTTTTTTTTTTTTTCTTTTTCTAATTTTCGTGCGGATAAGAGGCTTGCTTCTCCACTTTAGTGGGTGTTGGTTTATTCATTTTCCAAATATTCCCGCTGTTTTGAAGAATGAAGCCTGGGAAAGTTAGCCTGTGATACCCAAGTTAGAAAACTAAAAGCTACTCGAGAGTATTTCCTATGTCCTTTTCCTTATTACCAGAAGCAACGTCAGGAAATTTGGTAGGGAGAGGCTGCTGTGCCACAGAGATCCATTCTGCCATGTTTGAACAGGGAACACGCTTGCTGTTGGAAAGCAGCGATTTAAATAAGGCCTTTTTTAACGTGTGCAATGTCTACACGGAGCACGGCGCGGTGTGATGCTGCACAGCATCTGCCAGCAGTTACAGCTCTATGAGGCCRGGTGGCTACTTCCCTTGGGCAACTATTAAAAAGGTCTTGAGACGTATGAAGGGCCAAGTTTTCTGATTTGTGGGAAATGCCATGATTGGGGTTGTAGGGAATGTTCTGAAAAGGCAGTAGAAATAAACAACTGAAAATATATTTACAAAGTCATGTGATAAATTTCTCACTCATWACGTTGAAAAAGTTGAGTCTAGTTTTAACTAGTTCTCCAAACACTTGAAATTAGAGGTCAAACCGTATTATTCTGAAACTATTGTGATATCATGTTTTGTACTTTAGCACAAAAAAAGACTCAAATTAGTACATTCCACAAAATGACTCACTTTGTATAAATCATCAGTTCACAGGAAAAAAAAAGGTTTTATATAGAAAATCATCAACTAGTATTAGATCAACATTTCCTAGTTGTGTGTTCTTTTTCTGTAGGTAACCAACTGCAGAATTTGAGGAGATACGTAGGGTTTGAAAGAGGTGCAGTGGGTAAAGGCATTGCAGAAAGAAAAGGGCATCACATGATTAAGTAAAATTACATATTTTTCCATAGGTGGTCTCCGATGAAATCCGCAGAGACTGACCTTGGAGGACTCCAGCTGCTTTAAGGGTAAGTTCTTTGAAAAAGCAGGTCCAAGTTATTTCCAACAGGGTGACCAGTGGGTATCTAGGGTAATACTGATAATCTGATGCTAATAGGTATTGAATGTGGTATYTCTTATTACCCAAATACTGGACCTCACAGCTCTCAGTGTGTGTTTTAGTTCCTTGGCTTAGTTTTAAAAATGTAATTGCTTTCTTTCTACACTCATAATTCTGTGGGAGAAAGTCATGTGAACAATTGCAGGGCTTCTCATGGGGAGGAATRGGAAAATATTTTTGAACTACTAAACTTAAGTCATTTAATCTTTCCCGCTTACTTCAATGTATTGATTTTGGAGACCGAACATATATATTGCAGACTTAGGCTAGCTTTATAATATCAGCTGTTCAAAGGGCATTTGTTAAAAAATAATAATGAAAAATAAAAAACACAAATCTTCTTAAATTTACCATAAGATAAAGAAACTTACAGGAATAGTAAGAACGTGGATCTGTTGCATAATGCTTAATCATGACTCTGTCTTCCTGAGTCACTAACGTTTTATGACCTTTATTTTCAAATTAGGTGTATACATACGTAAAGACATAATTGCAAAAGTACTTTGAATAAAATAGTTAATGTGATTATGAGATAAGACCTTTCAGGTCTTTAACAACGGAAAATGAAAATGTAGTTCATGGGAAAATGTAAACCTGAAATAAGAGAAAATATTCTAGTATTATGTTTTCCCCCAAATGAAAGGCTCTGTGGGTTGATTAAAAAAAAAAAGAAATTGTAGCAAATGCTGTTGCCATCATTTTTCTTCTCATCCTATCTGTATAATGCATTAAAACTATCAATAATGACTCTAAGATTGTAACAAGCAARGCTAATTTGTGTTTATCAGGCTCCTCAGTTGCACAAATTGCCGTGAGATAYGGCTTAAAACTTTTTCCAATTACGCTCCGTATTTTCTGCAGTAAGCAATGGAGCTGGCGGCTTGACTGCTTCTCCCTTAGCTCCCAGCTCTTATCTTTTCTTCGGCTGTATCTTTGTGGCCGCCTTTTTTAAGAATCTCTTTAGGGCTTGTGTCAGCACTCCCGGGGCCGTGTAAAGAGCAGTAATAGCCTGGAAGAGCCGCAGTACCTAGAGCAACGAGGAGGCCCCTTCTTCAGCTTTAGTGGGCGAGGAGAGGGTTGCGTGACAGCCGTTTGTTTAGCTGTCATAAGGTCTTACCTAAGGCTCTGACTCATTCAGGAATCAGATTCAGGCCCAAATTTGAGAAATCCTGTCCGTCTGCCAGGGCACTGCTTAGCAAGCTATCTGATGCATACTGTTTGTTTGTTTCTCTCTCATTTTCCTAGCAAATTGGACCCTTTTTTATATAAAACTATACATTAGATCCTGCTAAAATTTTCTCCTGTGGAGCACAGCAGAAGCAGCAGGGTGCCAGGGCTAGTGGAAAGACAGACAAGCTGTTCCAGTTCCCGCTATGACCCATTGACAACATCTCACCAGCAGCGCGGAACTAAGCACAGGCTTAATTTTGTCAGGTACACACGCAGTGGAGCAGAAATGAACATCAGGCAAGCGAGAATTAGGGACATTACCTCTGCCCGTGCAGCCCGCTTTGGGACTGCTTTTCTTCTATTATTCAATTCTTTGTCGAGTGCCTTCATGTGCCTAAATAATGCTGGAAAAAGGAGGAGAGGCCCCGCAAGGAGAGAGGGCTCTGTAGTCGTCTTAGTTGTGAAGAGAGCAGTTTAAGACCAAGCTGTTCRTGTTTTGCTCGCATATTTTGGCATATTTTGCTGCCACCCCAGCACCAGCCTACGCCTGCGTCCAGGCTGCTGTTGGTCCTTCTGTGAACAACCGACTGCTCTCTCTTCCCATGACCTGTCCAAAGTGCTGGAGGAAATACTTGCTTAGGGCTGTTGTTAAAGGTATTGCAGTGACCCAGTAGACTTTGCTGGATATATTCCAAGTAGGACAATGTTTTCTAAGCTGTCTATTAATGCTCAAACATTGTTAAAGAGGTTTTTAGCCTCTCTCTTACTTTTCTTTTTGCTCTGTGCTCCCTCCTCTCAAACTTTCATTTCTTTCAGCATGTTCTTTRGCCTCTCTAATTTTGTCATTCTAGGTATGGGGAAGTAGGACAGCATCTCTGAACGAACAGCCTCACAGAGCTCTTCTAGTCAATGCTAATCTTCTACAGATATATATATATAATGGAAAATAGTGCAGGAAAGGGGAAAGTGCAGCTGCATGTTTTCTGATTCCATATGGGAAAAAAAGAAGCACATTTGCATGGTGTGTGATTGCTGATGCAGTGAGTAGTGGAGAATACACCTGAACATGAAAATGATATAGAAAAGCATCAGCATAATTCTTTCCAATTTCTTATGGTCCCTTTTAGATCCTTTTAGATCACAGTTTCTTTTTTCTTTTTTTTCTTTCTTTTTTGTTCTCCTCTGTACATTAATACTGTTAATGCTCCTGCTCTTGCATTTGTCTTGTATGGAATAGATTAGACCACACCTGCATGGAAGCGCGACTGCTTCATTAGCAGGCTTTAAAGAGAGTGCTTCCCTTTGAAAGCTTTTCCTGCAGTGGTACAAAAGGAATTACTCTGTCCTCTGTCAGCAGGTGATACGCTCTCAGTTCCTTTTGTTGGACGTCCTCTGCTTGCTGTGGAATAATTAAATATTCATCTTACTAAGGAGCTTGGATATGGTTCTGTAGTTTTGTAATTTGGTTCAGGGAAACCCCTGAGTCCCATTCCCTGCACCTATAAATACTTTATATAGCTTAATATTGAGTGAAACAGTGTAGTGAGAATTAAAATATCGTTCCTTGTGGTCTAAATATTTTAAATACGTCACACAAAAGGGAATTGTCCCTTCAGGGAAGATGAATAGCACTATTGTTGGATAGGGCTAACAGTAGCCTGGAGGGGCACTTGCATCCCTTGAGGAAGATGACTGAATTTAACCGAGGTCTCTTAAATCCAAATTTGCTAATTGTAGAGCAGTTTTCTCACATCTGAGGGCTGCTTCGTTCCTCCTCTCCTTATGCCTGGAGCCCAGCTGATCAGGCTGCCAGGCAGGCCAGCACCTGGTAACTGAGATCCCAGACTGAGATTAACTGGATTAATTCTCACTAATGAGAGATTGAGCACCTTTGGACTTCAAGTGTCTTCAAAGTGARTTAGCAATTTAAGCAGGATATGTTTCAGTTGTGGTTATAGGTGCTCTTTAGGTTGGTTGGAAGATCCCTTTGTAGATTAAGCAGCATCTAGCCACTGAGGAGCCTGTCCGTGAGTGACCCCAGTGAGATTTAGGCTATGTAACCCCCTTTGCATGTTGTATCTTGGCCCGAAGGGATGGGATTGGGCACAGCCTTCACGTCAGGGCAGGTTCAGCCCTTTGAGGGGCTCATACCTTTGATCAGCTGCCATTTGTGCAGTGATAGGGTGCCCTTGTGTGCAGGGAGCCTTGAAACTAGGAAGCAAATACGGGATTACCCTTCCATTTGGGTCTCTCAGTTATAGTCATTGCTATTAGATTGTACTTAATTTGAAGTGCCCACATCCCTGCTCCTGTGTATAAATCAGCCAATATCAGCCATTGTCGTAGATGCTGCTAGTGAGTAACGTAATTCCTGGCACAGTGTAATCYAGTGATCCCTTTGAACAAGGCATCAAGTTTGATGGTACTATGTATAACATGCAGCAGCAGCGACTGTCCACTCTTGGTAATGGTGCACAATACTTGGAAATATTTAAAATAATAGCTGCATTTTGAACTTGGTCAGTTGTGCCCTGTGCTTGAAGGACACATGCCCGTATTTTATATTTCTGGGGGAAGCTGCTTGTCAGACCCGTGGGTCCCAATACAGGCCAAACGTGAGAGAGAGGCCCACTGACCCGAGCAGGGGTGCAGAAAAGAAAGAAGAGAGGAAATCCTGACCCAGGAAGGAATCTAAGGGTAGATCTATTTGCCTTACCCGTGTTGCATGCAATTTGTGGCACGTGGGGAGGAGCAGCTGGGCCTGGCTTTGTCTTGCTACACGAAAAAGCGCTTTGAAGAAAATCCACACTTGCGAAACTTGGCTCGACTTCCRCTCATCTCAAAAAGACCTACATGAGAACATCAAAAGAGCAGAATTTGGCCCTGTGAAAGGAAAGAAATAACCCATTTATGTGTCTCATAGAAAGGTATTAACAGTTTAAAATTACAGTCATTGTGTGGCACAAAGAACATCGTGAACAATCCATTCCCCGATGGATGAGATTTAAAATTAATTCATTCTTCCGCCTCACTCCATTATTGCCAGCAAACCAGTGATGTGGAATTACTTGCTTCTCAGCCATATGGTCTTCTGAGGACAGCTACCTCCTTAGCTTGCTCTAATTAATACATTTAATATCTCAGAAGTTCTTTTAGGTTAACTAAACTGAACGAAAGGAGAGGTAGATTTTACAGTTACAGTTTAGGGATGGTTTTTGTTGTTTTTCTCATATCCTATTTATTTTAAAATCAGAGAGACTTGCTTCCTGGTATGGCAGTGCTCCTAACAAAGCATTAGAGAATGSTGGAGAAGAGACCTAGTGGTGTTAAAAGCCTATTTTTGATTTTCATGCTTTGTCTATAAATACAGTTCTTTAAAAGGATTTCTTGTGCTAGAGTCACTTTTGCATATGACTGTGGAAAGAACAAAGATCTAGACCTTGCTGACTCATTCAGCAGCAATTTTCTGTTTTTTTTCCAACACCTTGGKTTTTTGTTTTGTTTCTTCTCTTGCTGCTTTATTTCCTGCTGTCAAGAATATGGAAGGTGTTGCTCAGGATGCTTCATCAAGCCTGTATCAGGCTGAACAGAATAGAGGCAAGCATGATAAGAGGGCCAAAATTTTGCCTTTTAAAGTTCATTCATAACATTTTCAAAGACCAAATTCTATCTCCTCAAATGAGGAACTTTTAAAAACTATTATCTGGAGAGGGCTTTTGTGTGTGGAAAAAAGGATAAATCTATATGATATTTAGTATTTTAATATTGAATCAGTAGAAGAGTCTGTTGTTRTTATCAGTGGATGTATAAACCAAATGCATTGCACCCCAAATGAATTCACAAATTCCCCTTCAAGTGTATGCCACTCCTTTGTATCTCGTTAATTTAATACTGTTTCCTTCTTCCTTGATCTATATAATTACTGTCTATGAGAGTTTGTTATTTCACAGGTGACCTTGCCCTGCAACTGGGCAGTAGTGACAGCTCATTTTGCAGGTTATTTAATAGCTAGAGGGGAAAATGAAGAGGGAACTGTGAATGGACTGCTAGTTTGGATTCCCTTAATACTTTTTCTTGTCTTCAGAACAAAATTACTATGATATTTCTCTGCATCAGCTCTTTCCATAACGAAACTTAAACTACAGGGAAAAAGTCTTTTTATGTAAAATCTGGTTATCTTCAAATGGAAACTGGGAGTCCTGAAAGGGCACGAGATGTATGCAGAAGTTTGAACGTGCAGGGAAACATTTCAGACCCCTCCAAAGCCTCACAGCAGGTTTGTAGGTTTGTTTTTCCTTTTAAGACACACTCTAGTTCTGCACACATACAGAAAACCTTGAACCAAGGACCCCAGTGAAGACGAGAGAATTTGCTTACTGGTTACTTCGCCAAACCTTGCTGCTTGCACTCCAGGGGATTAAAAACACCCGCTCAGTCTGTTGATACAATTCACCTATGCAGGTCGTAACACCCTTCTCAGGAGCAGGGCTTTCTGATCACTAGCCTGTCTGCTTAATTCTGCAACCAGAAAAAAATCTCTTACTCCTGCGAAGGGATGCCCCAGAGTGGCAGTAACACCACCTCAGTAGCCACACACCTGTGTAACCCGTGTGCTCCCCACATATATCCCATGCCTATAGCCATGCTCTTCCTACCCTGTCAGCCCTGGGAAGAGATTTTGCACCCACTGCCTCTCACCCGTCATCCCTGTCTCTAATAACTCATTCTCCCACAAGGCTAGGAGAATACCGATGAACTTAGCATGAAAACCAGATTGTGATATCAGAACCTGCATGGAAGGAAATCACGCAGCTTAAAACATGTTTGGAGGCCCCTCATGAGAGTGACGTGGTCAGTGCGTGCGGGTATTTATTTTTGTTAACGTAATGCCTTCAGCTGTTTAAAGGATATAGTCGGTGTTGCACTTTTCTTTAAAGAATAATTTATTTCTAGCCCTGAGGCAAGCTCATGAAATAGCTGAYAGCTTTCTGTATTTCTGCAGCATGCTTAGATCATAACCCTGTTTTTAGGAGGCATCTGTCCCCACCTCAGTATATTCACAATGACGAAATAATTCTGTTAGCTTTAAAATGCATCCTTTGCCTGTAACAAGCTGCAGAAATCTTGCATGCTCCCTGGGCTAAGGTTCACAATCTGTTTAAATTGGCCTTTCATGGCACAAGTAAACAGCTTTAATTATCTGGACAAATAATCAAAGTATTCTTAGATCTGGGGGTGAGGTTATATTAATCATATTCTGCCCCTAGAGAAGGCCCCATTCTATCAAGCACTGCCTGAAAAGGCAGGAGTGCTTACTCCAAAATAACTCCTATTAGCCTTTGCAGATTATGAAAATATTATGCTTATCATAATGTCAGTTCTGTGAAGCTGTAGCTTCCTAATAGCAAATGACTGAGTGTAACCTTACACGGCTCAGCAAAAAGTACTGGAGTTACATATGCACAAAACCTCTGCCCCTGCCTCACGCAACGCTGCCACTGAACACTGTGCGTGTGAAAACTGGTCCGTGATACACATCAGGTTCCACGATGAGCCAGTGTAACTGCTGTAGGAGCTGTGGCACTTGCCCTGGGTCATCCAAAATAACCAGAGGAAACTGTGTCACTGAGGCTAATGGTTGGGCCCAAACCTCTTTCTCACCATCCCCTCTTCCCTAGTGAATCCGCAAAGGGAATGGCATTGGGTCAGAAGCTGCTAGACCAAACCTGAGGAATGTTGAGGACCTGAGCTGTTCTCTTGCCTTGTCACAAGCCTTCAATATCTTATGCAGTGGTGTATTTGTTGTGTCACATGTCCTTTATTGCTTTCCAATTATTTCTATTATGGGAMTACAGAAGAGAAAAAAGGCAGAAATGTCTCTTCTAGATGAACTGCTTGATATGCTCAAGTTGCCGTCTGAAATTTATGGCACTGAGTGCTAAACTACATAATAATATAAATTTGGCAACATAGCTTTTTCTAACTTCATATATTGTTATATACTGCTTTGACAACATCCCTGAGGAGTTAAAACAGTGACCCAATTGTTGTACTACCTATAACAACTTGGAAAGGAAATGGAGTGAAATATACCTTCCATGTGCCTGCATGAATTTGATGATTTACTAGAAGAAGCCTTTGTGAATAAATGGTGGGGTGAAACTTCAGTTCCTCCCATTTTTTCTTGGCTTCTACCCTGAAGAGGCTTGGAGACATAGATCATTCTCTATTTCTTTTACTCTAGATTTTTAAAGGACTTGCCCTCTCCATGAGAGCCAGATTTTCAAAGTATTTCAGATCCTATTTGAACTTTTCAGGTGTTTTGATCTCATTGCTTCCAACTGTGGTGGCAGAACTACTAGTGGAGATGAGAAGAAGCAGGAAGCTGACTGTTCACCAGCCCCTTGGTTGTCCATCTTGCCTCCAGTGAGGTCTGCAACCTGCAGCCCTTTTCCCAGGTTTCCAGGTGCATTTACCACCTCGTAACAGACACATGGGTCAGGTGTGCTACCAGTTCTGTAAGGCAGTTTTCTAAATCCTGGAAACCTGATCAGATAACAACAGCCTTCAAGAAAGCTCTGGTGAAAACATGAAGCTCTTAAGAAAGATGTGTGGATAGGTCCATGGCTTCATCTTCCTCATGACGACCTGTTTAAGACGACAGCATCTCACATGGACATGTAGGGAACATTCCCTTCATGTCACAGGAGCTGTGGTTTGGGAAGGCCTTACTCARGCTTTCCAGGGGCTGCCTGGTTCCTTCCTCTACTTCTATCATGTGTATGTTTAGCAGCAGTTCCAATATTCTCAAAGCAAATGTCCAGAAATAAAATGAGAAATTTATGTGATATCACAAAGTCTGTCCAGCCTCCTTAAAGACTTTTTCCTTTTTATCTTTTTTTTTTTTTTTTTTGATAGTAAATATAGCACAGGATCATAGAATCATTGTGTTGGAAAAGACCTTCAAGATCATTGAGTCCAACTGTAAGGGCCCTCAGCAGCCTGCCTGCTAGACCACGTCCCCGAGTGCCTCATCTGCCCATATCTACATGTTTGGTAATAAACTTAGCCTTACATATGAATCAGAAGAAGTGCCAATCTGAGACCAAAAAAAATCTTAAGATTTTGCTCAAAAGCCCCAAACTGACAGAGTCACTTTGTCTAGCTAGGAATTCTCTCACAATRGGCCTTATGTTGCTAACTTAGAAGGGCTTTTTGGGGGTGTCCTGGTGTTGGTTATGCTTCAGAAAACCCCAGTACTCAAAGCAGTACATGCAAATGTCAGCTTCAATTCCCGAAGAGTTTCTAGCTGTTGCAGTTGCAGAGAGCATTTGCAATCTAATGTCCAGGACTCACAGAAACTGAAGGGGAATATATAAAAAGCAGAGGCTGATTTGATTTATTTTCTYATGCTCTAGAAAACAGCCTCCTAACTGCATTGAGATACCCACTTGGCATTTGGTTGGCCCTACTGGAAGCCTGAACAAAGTGCCACAGAAATCGGTAGGAGAGAGACCTGGGAGTTAGGCCTAAATTAGGTCCAGTGTAATGAGAGCGTAGGAATTAGCGGATTAGTAGAAATGATCCACGTGTCAGGACYAATGCAGCCTGTACCACTGCTTCTCTGTCTTAAATAATGTACTCTTCTGAAGCAGAGATTATAAGGAAATTGAGCCCATCTATAACATATTTCAATAAAGCATGAAGAACCTGTGAATTCAAGTAGCTGGGTTTGATATAATTTGAAGCCATTTTGTTCTAGTTTTATTACTTCATTGTGTTTTATTTAAAAGAAAAAGAATTGAAGATATTTAAAAATACATTGCCATTGTAGAAAAGGCAATTACTTTAGCTTTCTGCTGCTGTATTTCTGTCTTAATGCTTAAATTGCTCAGTTTGGAAGTAAGTTTTTTCTCCTCACTTACGAGGAGTGGATGTAGCCTTTCCTTAAATCACCTGTGGATGGATCCTCCCCTTTCTGTTTCTCCTTCTGTGTGCCACTGCCGTAGGAATTCAGTCCCACCTGAACCAGTGATGAAATGCCCATTTATTTCAGTGGGACAACATCTCCCTTGGGTTTGGTACTTTCTGCTTGACATAAGAAAAGTGTCTGAATGTGGGGGAATGGATAAGTTGAAATATTTCCCATTTGAAAAGCCATGATTTGGAAAAAGTGATGATTTGGAATAGTACTGTAAGCCTCTTGAGAAATGCCACGAAGGGCCTCATGGAAAAGGCTCTTGAAATAAATGTTAGCTCTGGCCCTTATGTCAACAACCTGGGGCTCAAATCTCAAATCCCTTAGTAGCATCAGCTACTAGGGGCTATCAGTTCTAGACTAAAATTTACGGGGTTTGGCATTTCAGAACTCGCTGCATTGTGTCTCCAGTTACTTAAGTGGATTTATTTCCTGTGTAGGCTGTATGAGAAGCTGAACCAAGCTCTTGTCATTATCTATGCCTGTAAATTATTGATATCTGAAATGCTGACGCTTCAGGCTGTGGTTACAGTAAGCATTAAAGCTTCCTGCTGTATTATTTTTCTTCCTGGCTCCTGTCCCATATTTTTGGCCTTGCCCGGCTCTAGAGCAGGTAGCGATGGGCTCTGATTGACAGACAGCTCAGTGTTATTTGGGTGCCTGTTATTACTTGTGCTCTTTCCATGAATGTCAGAGAAAATGCAGCGTTAATTATTGATTTCAAACAGAAGGAGAAGACAGTGCCTTCCTTTAACAGCAAGCATCTTGGCAACTACAGTGAATTTTACTTTAAAGATCTGGAAACATGTGCTTACCTATCTGCATGAAGCCAGGAATGATTTTGCTGGGATTTAGCTGTCTCCTTCCCACTCTTTGCAGTTTTGCTGCCCAGGGAAAAGCTGCAGCTGTGGCTTGCTCTGCTCTTGTGTGAAGCTCAGAGCAGCAGGGCTAAGCTGCTYGTCCAGATCTGAAAGGAAGGACACGCTGAAATTTGTTCTGGGAAGAAGACAACTGCTGCCTCAGCTCAGTGAGGATCCTCTCACAAAAACAAGGCAGAGGAAGCGTTTCCAAGCATTTCTGCAGTGTGCCATTGACCTTGTGTGGCYGCCCCAAAGCCGGGACAGAGCACAGGGCTCTGGGATGGCTCAGGATGGGAGAGCGTGCCGGTATCTACCCAAGAAGCTGGAAGGCAGGTTGCAAATTATGGTTGTGTGTAAAGCTTCTGGGACAGATTTCTCGATGTATTTTCCTGAGAAATGTTATCACCTCCTCTGGTAGGGAACATATCAGAAAAATTSAGGAGCCACTGTGTCTCCAAACCATTCCATTGGCTGTAGATATGGAAATCTTGGGGATGGAAGCATCCCGAGCAACTTACTTGCCCCTGCCCACATCRAGAGGAGCTAAGAGTGCTTGGGCTTCTCAAAGGCTGGCAGCCTAACTGCTTTATTTTGGGTCTTACTGAAGCCTGTGGGTGAACTGCTAAATGATGATTTTTGGATGCTCAGGCTGGTACCCATGCATAGGCAGTAGGGCCACTGTGGCCCCCTGCAAGCAAAGGTTACAGGTAAACCTGGCTGGAACAGACCTCTGATGGGATCTTCTCTCTGCTCCCCACTTRAAAGTGCTAGGAAGTGTGTTGACCCTCCTGGAAGGAAGCATAAAATAGCTTCAGGCTACTCATCATCTCCTGGGATGTGTTGAATGCTTTGGAGGAGGTAATGAGTGTTCCTGAACCTCCAGTAACGTCCCTCAAATGAGGCTTTACTGACTGTCCAAAGCTGCTCTTATCTCCTCACTTGAAGGCACTRCTGCCAGAAAGGTTTGGATCATTCCCTTGGCATCATCCCACCTCCTGCCCCTCTGCGTCCCTGCGCAGTCTGTCCCCGTCCAGAAACCCAGTGAGCTCTATCTGAGGGCTGCAGGCAAAGCGGGGACATTGCTGTGGAGATAACAGCTCCCGCCGCTCTGCTGGAGGAGCGGGAATCCTGCCGCCGCACCAACTGCTCATGGAAAGCCCGCTTGGAGCTTGGAACCCCGAGCTGTATCTGCAGCCACGACAGTCGGGTGTCACCTCCCACAGGAAGCCCACCTGGACCACTTTCTGCTCACGGACAGGGACAGCTTGCTCCACAACCACATGCTGCAGCTGATGCARTGGATTTTGAGGTGGATGCTGGGCATACTTCTCCCCAAGAAGAGTGGCTGGTTTCTTTAATGATATCTGACTTTTAGCCACTTATTAGCTTGCTAACTCACTAAGTCATGTGCTGCTTTATGTGACGCAATGGGGCCGCCTTTAACCCATGCTGAGGATGCCAGATGTCTGAATATGCCAGTCTCCTATTTGACTGCTATTTAAAATATTCCATGCTGTTCTGCTTCTAAGTTCCTCACATTTGCTCCTGTGTA
Source organism: Nothoprocta perdicaria (assembly GCF_003342845.1). Lineage (NCBI taxonomy): Eukaryota > Metazoa > Chordata > Aves > Tinamiformes > Tinamidae > Nothoprocta > Nothoprocta perdicaria. The sequence goes on along the minus strand of NW_020455461.1, from coordinate 34,680 downwards.
CAAATATAAAAAGCATTTTCGTCATTCCCCCAACCATTTTTTAGCTTCTAAAAGCCAAATAAACTTACAAGGGTGTAGGTTTTTCAGCACTGAAACAAAAAAAAAAAAGATGATTATTTACTATTTTCCTGATATCAGAATTGAACTGTGCCTTGCCAGGCTTGCTTAGCTGGCGCTAGGAAGATTAATACACCCACCTTTGGCTTACTCGAGTTACAGACTGTTTACGCTAACAATTTGGAGAAAATGACACCAGTGGTCTCCAAGAAGTAAAGTGCCAACACAACAGATTTTTAAATCTGMAAGAAATAAAAAGATGGGCCGCGGTAAGAAATGAAAGTCTTACATGCTGGATTAATAAAGAGGAAACCATTCACAGGAAATAAAATACATTGTATGTTCAGGACCTGCCTGCTAATCCAAAGCTACACCAGAGCTAAAAAGTTTGGGTTTTTTTCAATTGCTAAATATCTGGGAAACGCAGACACACCAGGTATTAAAATGTTCCTTCCAAACGGCATTTCACTGCATACATAAATGTCTTTTTAAAATAAAATCTCCATTTAAATCCGCATCCTGCAAATGCTTCTGCACATGCTTAATTTAACTTGTGTACTTAAATACATGCAAGATWATGGCATTTTGGTCATGACCTTGCACAAGTGCAGAGTGCAAATTTCAAAAGGGTGCTTGAAGAGTGAGAAAAGGAATTCTGCTCATTCCTTACACTGGGGGCCTGTTCCCAGCGTAGATCCTCCTAGTAGTCCTGGGTAGTATTTGATGGAGAACGGATCACCCACAAGTGCCAGCGTGAAAACAAACTGTTTGCAGAGGAAGGCTAATGCAAGGAGGAAACCACCAAGAGAGCAATGTGTGACAGTTGCAACTAGCTACAAGGCAGAGCGCTTGGGTAAACAGCAAGACTGTAGATGCCAAAGACTTCCACACAAAGCGTTTGTTTTGTACTCATGGTGGGGAGGAGTATACGTAGTAAATGACTCACCCTCACAAGCAACTGCTTGTAGATCTAATACTACGTTGTCCTCTAAACTACTCTGGTTTAGTAGTCTGTAAGCAACATCCCCTTTGCGCCTGACAGCAGAATGGCAGGAGGAGGATGCAAAGGACAGTGACAGAGTTAAATATCGGTAGTTAGTTCCTCCCAAAGCCCCACTGAATAGTTTCTCCATAGTGTCCCCATCCAACTATTTAAATATGATTTTGATTTATGGCCCAATCCTTAGCCCACCAAGGGTAAATGAGAAGATTTTTACTAAAAATAGTATGGGCCCACTCAGTCTTGAATCTACCAATCCCAGTCTCAGTTGTTTCCCCCATAAGACTTCCCATGAGGGACAAAAAATACTTTCCTGTTTTATCCCTCCTCTGCTATTCTCAAAACCATAAGCACAGGCCAATAACATGCTGGAAGCCTGTTTCCATTTGGAAAAAATCATGGAAAGCCATTCTCCTTCCAAAATGCCGTTGACAATTTTTAGAGCAACCCGATCTGGACTCATAGCAGTGAAAGACTGATTCTGCCTGAGCGCAGGGCGGAAACATTCCCGCAAATTCCGTTGAGTTCTGGGTGTTTGACAGGCTCCTTGGTGGCTGAAATCCGCYCACAGCTCCTGTCTGTTGTGCTCTGCACAGCCCAAGCGGAGGGTTCATACCTCCGTGATGGGCCGTGTAGAGAAAGGTACCTGGGGAAAAGCAGTCCTTAAAGGAAAGAAAACCAAATATATATAACGTTCTGTATAACAACCACACAAGCTCTGATGTCTAAATGGTCACTGACAACCTGAAATGGGTTGCTGGTATCTGGCTGAGTGGTATCTGGCTATCCATTGAGTAGTTCTGGCAGATATCAGTAAAACACTGATGTTACGTCAGTATGTCAGTAWGTCAGTATATCARRAGCTGGCAGAGCAGCTCAGCAGGGTTATGTTAGACAGTATAACTGAAGCCTTTAGCCACAGTGAAGCACTATATGAGGCAATCAGCACATTAGCTGGTCATGACAAGTGATTCATAACAAGAAACTGAAATAAAAACATAGGTCTACATGTGTCCCTTGTGGGTAGAGGCTATATCATGACTTTTTTTTTTTTGGAAGAATGTTTCCAAAAAAACTTTAATTTGAAAAAGAATTGCCTTTGCTAGTTCTTGTCTTGCAGATCCAAATAACTCCATGCCATACAAGGTGTTGGAGCTTGGCATAGTCACATAGATAGTCTCTTCCTGTGACTTTGCTCATCTAAAGATGCCTAAATGACTGTCTCTCGTGGAAGGCAGCTACTGGCAATCCCCACATTGGAGGTTTTTGGCCTCCAAGGGAAGAAATGCTGCTTGCAAGGACAGTGGGAGCTGGGAGCTAAAAACTTCYGCCATTCATTGGAGGAAAGGTGTGTTTTATAGTGAGTTTTGACATAAGATAAGCTGTATGATCTGCAAACTTGGCACATTTGATTCTATAGTAGAGTAGAATATAACTCTCCTTGCTTAAAAGCACATCCGTGTAAGTATAATTGTTATGACCGCTTGTGAGAAAATGCAAGAATTTCTTGCAGCAAAGTTAAACATTAAACTAAACATTGAAGTTTTTGAGTGTTCAGAGTCAACAACATTTTGRACTATCCCAAGATGGGATTAAAAAAAATAAAAAAGGAGATATCAATTGTTTGAAACAGCAGTAGTGATGGATAGCTGTCTGCCTAAACAGTATTGTGGAAGAGTGGCAGGGGAAGAGAAAATATTTAGGAAAGAAAAACAAAACAAAACAACCCCCCCCCCGGCCCCCCCACACACACATCTGAATATTAGCAGCAGTTTGCTGAAATATAAAGTTGGAGAACAAAATGAGGATGCAATTCAGAAGAAAACATAGATCAGGGCAGAGTTTAACATACTTGGGGAAAAGATTGAAACATAGCAATTTTATTGACTAATTAAGATATGGACTAAAAAGTGTTTTCTTTTTTTTTTTAAAAAAAAGGGAGCCTAAAGTGGTCAGTCTTCTTTCCTTGATCTGAGGACACATCTTGGCATTTAAGCCTCTGTCTGCTAACCTCACTAACAAAAAGAAGAAAAAAAAAAAGTTTTATTGTCCTAATGTTCTGGTGGAACTAAATTGTGCTCCATGCACTGCTCCACACGATCAAAACGTTTATTTATTTAACTGYGGTTGTAAATTTTGTTCTGTGTGAGTGAGAACATCATTTGAAGACAATGAAGGCTCTGTAGATATAAAAGACTTCTCGATTTGTTCTACATAACCTTATTTTGGTTGGGTAGTCCTCTCAGAATCTGGCTAAGTTTTCCAGACAGGAATTTAATGCCTAAACTACAGAATTAGAGAGAATATAAGCAAGAAGGTCTGTCATGCCATTTTTGGAGGCTTATTTTGGAGTGACCTGTCCTGTGAACTCCGGAGGAACTGTCATACATATTTACATATATAAGTATAACATAGGAGCATGGGGATTTTGCCATGTTGGAACAGAAGTTCTGGGGAAGACATAATCAAGTCAACCTAATAAGCCCATACAAGTTGGGCTTATTTAAGATTTATTTATCTTATCTCCCAAATTAAATCTGGATTTTATCTTTTTTTTTTTTTTTTTTTTTTAAGTTATGTCCACTTGATTTGGCTCTTCCCTTCATTCTTCTGTTTTCTTTCCTACTTTCCTAAATAACTTCAGACTGCAGAGCCCCCACACCTTCCTAGTTCTTGATGAACTATCATTTTTTCCCATCCTCCGTCCAATTTCTTTTATAAGACTCTCTAGAATTGAAACCTGAAATCAATTGCTCTGGCAGCTCTACCTACAGTGCACATCTGACACATTCTGAGGTTTGATCTTCCCTAAGATGTGCAGTGACAAGATGTTTGAGGAGTGAGGATGGAGGTGGATCAGAAACATGTGGATAATGTGTCAGCAATGTGTGAAAAGCAGGAGTGATATTATGCCACACTGTCACTTTTGCAAGAACTCACTTGCCTCACACAGAGCTCCTCATTTGACTAGGGGAGACACATTCTTTGAAAGACAGACAAATAGAAAATTTAGAGATAGCAAAGCACAAGTAAATGTTGTGGAAAATAAGWTTGGGTGAAGAGCAAGCCAGAGCTGGGTATGCCTGACAAGGAAAAAAAAAAGTTTTGTACATTGAGCATGTTGCYGTCATAGCTGATTAATCTCGATAAGAAGCCAAAGGCTTCAGGTGGAGAAAGAAAGTCTAACTTTGTTATTAGGGAAAACCTTCCAGAACCAAATTTGACAACAAAMAAACCATCAAGAGCGACTGCATCATTGCTCTCCTTGAGGAAACCCAGGTCAGATGAGAGAGCCCCATCTATTTAATGCCAGTTAAAGGGGACTAAATGAAACCTGCATCATAATAAGAGAACCTCAGTGCTTCCAAAAGGTTTTCTACAAAAGGCTTTTCAGAAAGCCTCATGTGTAACTGTCTTGAGTTTTTGTCCTAATGTCACAAGCTCAGTTTAACATAAATGTTAATATTTGRCTTTGTGAGGCTAAGCAAAGTTGGAACATTCTCCCCATAAGCATGCAGAGACCAGTAAAAAGACTCTGGGAACACTCAAAAACTGAGTGTTGACTAGTTGAACTAACTGCTCATCAGTTAATGGGYATTCCTGGTATTGTTCTGCAGCTGCTAACAGCAGCTGGGGACCATCTACTTGATAAATCACACCTGACCACCCCAAAGTGATAATCCCATGCAGATGCCTGGGAAAAATTCCTGAGCAGGGCTGTTGCTCTCCCCAGTCCCATTAGCCCTGCAGGCTCAGTTTTAGTAGGTGTGCTATGAGGCTGAAAGTTCTGCTTAGTAGAGCAGCTGCCTGTCTGGAYAAGGCTGGATTTGCTGCTGTGTTTTGGGCCCCTACGAAGAGGTAGGTAAGCAGAGTGATTGAGAATGTGTTTGACAGGTACTTGACTTACTTAAGCTGAGATTCTACCTTTTTAAAGGTGATAATAATTCTCTGCTCAATTGTTTTTGTTCCTTGTGTGTTGTGACCTGGCTCTTCTGGACTTTGAGAAGAGTAATTCTGTCTTTACGTATGAGTTTGAGTCTTCTGAGTCTGGTTAGCCTAAGTGATGTATGCTGTGAATTGTAGTTGTGCTACTGAGACTAGCACCCTTGTCTAACAAAGAGTAACAGAGGAGAATGTAGTGTCTTGAATGCATGTATTAAAATATATGTGAAAACTTCAAAATTGGAAGACATTGCTGAAGCTTATCAACAGAGGAGTTGCTTGATCACTTTTGCTTAAGTTGTAACATTCTAGATATTTATATAAAAAATGTTGCCTCTGTGTATTGAGAGTTGTTTACCAAATAACCCATCCAAGGAATGTAGGATGTGCTCTCATTTAAACTGTCTGGGAATTGTTAGCTAGTTAGTAGAGATTCATGGTAGCCCAGAGACTTTATGCTGTGTAGATCTTCCTGAAAAGGCAACTTGTGGCCTGTACAGTGTTATAATGAACTTCCTCTGTTCCTTCATGCTAAAGGAAATATTTTGGCTTGCTAAGGAATATTTTTAAATCTTATTTTTGTTGTTCAACAACATCTTCTTAGCCCTGTCAACCCTCCAGCTGCCTGCTACCCTTTCAGCGTCAAACCATACTGTATTGAYGGTGTTACTGAGTTTAGTGCTGCAAACAGGGTCAGTGTATTTGGGAATGGTGCTGCTAGCTGGTATGCTGCATACCTGCAAATGCAACTTGGTAAGTCAAATGAAAAGCTTGTGGGGCGCTTTGTAGTGCCAACTGTTCAAAGACAAGCCTCCCACAAACAAACAAGTGTGATGTGTGAGCTTGTCCTTCTCTGGAGGGGGAAGAGAAAAAGGGAACTTGATATCTCTCAGAAATTGTCTGTCAGGCTTCTGGACTCTCAAWGATCTTTCCTTCCACTGACTTTTATGAATTCCAAGGTCAAATTGTGTAGGCTGAATTGGGTACTTGTGTCTAGAGAGAGGATGACTCAGTTTGTTTGGGCGGCATAATATGAGCTGCTCTGCATCCCAAGAGCTCCTTCCAGCATGTTGGGGATTTGTTGGGGATGTAATATTCATGTTTGTCTGTTTAGTTGTAGATTCCTGTAGCCTTTCTTAGCAGGAAAATAAACCTAAACTTCTACCTGGCTTATTTGGTGAAAGAGGGTAGAATTTAATCAATTGTCACAAAAGGAGATTTTGTCTGTTCTGGAGAAGATTTAAGTCTCTCAGTAGTCCTTATCTGCTTCAAAGAGCACGTCTGATGCTCTGTGGTCGCAGCAGTGGTGCGTTGCTGCAGRGCTGGTGGTAGCTCCTAGCCGGGCTCTCAAGTGCAATGTGGTGTTCACCCATGCCCTGGTTTGCCCAGGCTGATGCAACACGTGGTGAAATGCAGAAGCAAAGTCAAGCGTGGGAAGTACATGAGTCTGCATTGGTGCCCTTGAAGACCAACCTGCTAAGTGAAGAGCGGACCCCTGCTGAATTCTCACTTGAGCCAGCCTGTAACTGCCTTTTAACTGAAGCTAGCATGGTTAGAARCACAATGCCATTCTTCTTGGTAGACAAGCATCCCCCAAAATAATCTGGGAGGTCGCTCTATGATAGGTCAAGCCAAATATCACTGAATTTATATGCCTGATGTTCTAGATAGCCATCTTCAAAACCTTTTAAAACTTGGGTGCAAAAGAAAAAAATGTCTATTTTTCTCTATTCTAAGTAAACATTTTTAATTCTTGGAATCAAAAGTCCTGTTAAAAGAAAAAGCCAGTGGTATTTTCTACAATAGAATCAGCCTAAGTGGAGGAGGTAGAAAGCAGGGCAATTGGCTTATTGTCATACATCTTTTATTTAAAAAGATTGAGAAATACACATCTATTGAGGTGTATCCCTAAGTTGTTCTTCCAGATGTAGGAGCAGGATGAAAGACGAAGACAATTAATTGAATAATCTAWTTGGAAAAGCTTCTCAATGAGCTTTCAAATATTCTTTTCAAATACTTATTTTTGTGACTGCAGCCTGGTCCCCTTTTGTAAAAGGAGTTAGAATCTTGGCCAAGCTTAAAACTTCTCCAAGTATTATTGATACTTCAGTTAAACCTCCTCTTTTGATTTCATTTGTGTGGTARTGATGCCGAGTGCCACAACTTGAAAGTTTTGTGTATGGAACTAGGCCTAATACATCTAATATCAGAGAGACCTTTCATAAAAACTTGTCTCTGGATCCTTCTGTGAGGTGACTTCTGTGACATCTCCTACATCTTCTCTACTAACCTTAACCTTGATTAGATCACAGCATGCATGAGGGGAGTAGCAACTCTCTACAGATGCTATCAATCATGAGTATCATGAGCTTGGGAAGGTTCTTCTTTGAGGAAGTCTGCCATGTTTGTAAAGCTCATTTGTGTCCTTCARTCAGCTCTAACTGGGATTTTCTCAATTCAGATGAGATTTCAGCTTTTTTAGAGGAACCTTAGCAGTTCTGTGACTTTTTTTTTTTTTCATGACACCCTGCTGTATCGTATTTTGCTTTCCTTTGGTGACCAGAAGGAATACTTACTTCTTTTGTGTTCATTTATTTAGGAACAGTAATTAAGAATTCTCCTTCATACACTTAGTAACACAAATATATTATTCCTGAAAATCAAATAATCCAAGAAACRTCATGGAAACACCTAGCTTGTGCTACCTTAAGAACTCGTGATCTGCACTAGCAGGAGTTGAAGGCAGTGATATCTTACTGCTTCCTGAACCTGCTGTGGTCCTTTCTGGAAAAGCAKTTTCCACTGTGGAGGGACACTTGTCTATAGCTCAGAAACTTTCCTCGAACTTGTCCCCATTCTGAATTTCTCAGAATATAATACAAGAACAGAGAAATATTTCTGACTTCTTGTGTCAAGATGYGACTTAGTGACTCTGAGCTTTGAATGAGGATTTTTGTTGTGTTATGATAACTTGATCTGTTTTCAAGCTGCACATTATAGTCAGTTTTTCCCTATATAATATGCGAGAATAGGGTCTCTATTTTTTGATTTTGATTAAATGAATGTAAAAATATAAGACAAGCAAGAAAGACAGCTCCAGGATGTGTGGTATAACATGTACTTAAACCACAGATGAACAACAGGAGAAATTCAATTAGCTGAAGACTCTTAATTCTGTGATGATTTTTTTTTTCCTTTGACGGGGAGCGGGTGGAAAAGAGGGACTTCCCATCATGAAGCAGTTGACAGCTTTGTGATGTGAAAGTCTAAGCATGTAGGGTCTGGCAAAAGGAAATGAAATAATTAAGAAAAATAGGGAAGAGATGCTTTTTTATATATGGAAGTTTGAAGTAAATATGCATCATTATCACTTCCAAAACTGCAAAGTAGAATAAACCTAGGTGCAAAAAAAAAAAAAAAGAATTGATTTATTATGCTGACAATGTAGCTGACCTAGTTGCAAAACTTTTCCTTCTCTTAATAGTCTGCGAGGCCCGAATACCAGCAAAAGCCAGTGAAATGATTAAAGCACTCTCTAGATTTTGGGGGATGACTGAGGCATATTGCAGCYGTGATGGACAGGAATGATTTGTAGCAGCTGTGATAAGCTTGGTGTGAAACTGGCAGGCCAGCCTTTCATTGGCTGAAATAAACCATAAGAAATATCTTTGACAATACTGGTGTGGTCCTGAATGAGAAAAAGATGTTTTCTTCCTTCTTGCATTTGTAACAATGGAGAATAACTTCTATAAAATGAAAAAAAAAAAAAGTGATTTTTTTTTTTCTTTCTCCTGAAAAAGAGGGAGGGGGACAGGAAATTACTTTGGTACCAAATCTGCCTGTTTAAAAATCTCTTTCCTCATGTTAAGAAAAGATTCTTAACGTGAGTTAAGAATACAGTGAGCAAGCCTTCCCTTCCTTCCCTCTTATTGGCAGGGCTTTTGTAGTGCACGAAAATTTCTCTAATTTCTCTTGTAAACTCAACCCCCTCATATAGGGGATGTGCAATGGAGTACAAACAAACATGTAACCCTAGTCTTTGGGGAAGATGAAGCTGGGAAATGAGCTAAGAAATTATTGGCGTTTGCATTGCTTAGTATGTTTTGTGCAACTCTAAGCAGTTAACGCTAGCAGACTCTTCTTGAATGTCAATGACTTACATCTGTGTTACATTGTTGTAAACATTGATTTGGTCAGCTGCATAAGCACGCAAGGYAGGGACTAGTAAAATAAATATCCAATGATATGCTCCGTGGACTTCCCTCCTTCTCGCTCCCCTTCCTCCTCAAGTGAGATGATTGAAAATAGTATATATAGGTATTGAGTGAGGCACCTGGCCTCTGTATCTTTAACAGAACCTCCATAAAACTAATAATGACAAGTTTAATAGATCAATATGAAAGTTACTAAAGCGCTGTTAAATTTTAAACAGTTGCAATCAATAGTTAACCTACTGCAAACTGATACGGAGAAGAGTCTGCTTGATTCCCAGTAGACTTAGAATCTCTTTTGAAGGAGCAAGGCTGAAAACCTCAGGTATGCCAGCCTGCTTGTCATGCTATGCTGTTTCTGGAGATCTTAGTACAAAGAAATGCCTTTAAGAACTACTACACTAGTATGATTTACAGCAAAAGCATAATCAAAGCTGTGGGTGTTATCAGAGTTCCCCAGGTCAAGTGCAGGTGTCTTCCTGTGTGGTTTCTGTGTGTTGTTGGGTGTATGGATCATTCGGTGCCAGGACAGCCCATCTTGGGTCCCCTACCCCCTTGTGACTCCYGGGTCTGCAGGAGCTGAATGCAAATCCAGGCTGATGCAGCAATGAGTCTTTGGTCTGTTAAGACCAGCCCAAAATACTCAGAAATGCTTGCCTTGTARATAAGCTGCATGTTTTCCATAGGCTGCTACCTGCTGTGCTTGGGCTAGTTTTAAACTAGCGTGTCTGTTAATAATGCTGAACCTCTTGTGAACTAGCCTCACTGTGGCCTGCAAAGAGCTCCGGGTGACCTCTGAGCTGCTCTTGTACCAGTATGTGAACTCACTTAGCTTAGTGAGGTTGCTGGACAAGGCCTGAGGGGCTCCCCCGCTCTCTACATTGCAGGTCAAGTTAGTCTGTACTGAGATAAGAAGCTTTTACTGATTACAGCCACAAGTCATAGCTCGTGATCKTTCCATATTCACAAATACTGACTTAGTTGCTCAAATGTCTGTATGTTTTTTCTGATTGTTTGGCTTTGTTTTCATCTCCCTGCTCCTTAACTTTTTAAATATCTTCTATAGTTCTCAGTATATTGAATCAAATGGAAGCTTATTGCTAAAGCCCAAACTACCTTTTATCATTGGAATCTCTGGCCTGAAGTCTGCTCAGGGGTAGTAACCCTTGCAGTCGATATGAAGACCTGTATGCTTCTCTGTGGACGTGGACCTAGTAACAGGAGAAGGGCATTAAGTCAATGACCCTTGCATTAGATGTATGCAAAAAAGGAGGGAAGGAGAAAAGGCAGGTGGAAAAGCAGGGAGGGGAGAGGTGCAGTGAAGACATGCCTGAGATGGGTACAGTGAGTATGTTTTTATAGCTATTTACTATTTCTTTCCAATTAGAGGAAGCAAATTCTTCAGAGCATTAGAGAGCAGTGCATCTTCAAATCAAACATCTGCATAATTCATAGATATCCTGCAGGAAAAGATATTTATCATTAGGGACTCCACTTGGACAGCAACCTTGATTCTGCAAGGCTAGATGAAGCTAAGAACTAGGGATATTTTTTTCTTGTGTACCCTCTTGTAAGACACTGGTTGTGATGTCTGGTTAATGACCTGATTATGGTTTCACTCCAAGTATGACAGTGGGAGCTTGTGCTGTGGTAACATTAAGTGCTGTTCAGTTATGCTGTTGTATTGCGGAATGACAACCCACCCTTCATTACTGCAAGGTTGGGTTGTAATAACATAACAAGACTCTTCTTTTCCTCACAGCCCTGGGTCTCTTAAGTTAAATGAGAGAAAATCTTATTCACTGATTCATGTTAAACTCTTGTTACTCACCACAAAAGTCATTTTATTATGATTTATTTCTAAAACAAAGTGCTGACGCTATTCACTTACAAATCCATTTCCTAGGGCTTGAGTCAACTCCTTTTGAAGTCAGGGTAAGTTTTTTGCTTTGGAGCTAGTTGAGGCCTCTGCATTGTAAGCAGGACTTGCTTTATTGGTTTTAAATATACGATTATTTATATTTATTAAAACTTAGATGGTGAGGCCATATTTTGGCTCATGGGACATGAGGGTTAAAAAAAAAAAAAAAAAAATCATAGAATGGTTGAGGGTTGGAAGGGACCTCTAGAGATCATCTAGTCCAACCCCTCCCAGGGGGGACACCCAGAGCACAGGGCAGCATCCAGGCGGGTTTTGAAGATCTCCAGAGAAGGAGACTCCACAGCCTCCCTGGGCAGCCTGTGCCAGGGCTCTGGCACCCTCACAGGAAAGAAGTTCCTCCTCACATGGAGATGGAACTGCCTGTGTTTCAAATTACACCCATTGCCCCTTGTCCTGTCACTGGCCACCACTGAAAAGAGTTTGGCCCCTTCCTGCCTACATTCTCCCCTCAGATATTTATACGTATTGATTAGATGCCYTTTCAACCTTCTCCAGGCTAAACAGGCCCAGCTTGCTTACGCTTTTCTTATAAGTTAGATGCTCCAGTCCCAAAATTAAGATCCTTTGACCTTGAAGAGCTTCCCTTTAATCCAAATGTGCACTAAGAAAGGAATAAAATCTCTATTGCCACAGTAATGAAAGAGGAAAAAGGAAGACAAACTATTCTGTGTCTGCAAGAGCTTGAATGTGGTTAAGAATTCAACTATATAAATCACTTCTGGCAGCAATTTGGTATTTTAATTTCTCTGAACTAAATACAATACCATTAAAATGATCAATTAACTGTGTAAGGAATACTCAAAGGGGTTGAATATTTAATGGTAAGAACACTAWGGGCTATATATTTCTATATACTATATAAAATGAATGCAAGGTTAAATATTACAAAAAGGGGAGCTAAATAATATGCTGTACTTCCCTGGTGTTAATTTATTGRGAATCTTAGAATACTTTAAGCAAACTCCATTTGAGGAGTCAATCCACAAATTTTAAGCTTATAAGGAAAATTTCTTAGAAATTTTCTTAGAAAAAAAGCAAAGGAATTTATCTAGGGGACTAACTGGGCACAAGACACTTAAATGTTGGTCCTTGGTATCCAACCTAACACAAGAATGTCTAAGCAGGAAAGGAGGCCTACGTTATGCTAGTCTTCGCCTGCCACCACGCCAATTCTTGTATACCAGAGATGGAGAACAATGAGAAGGTTACACTTGGACATATCTGTTAAGGTTTCTGGGTCTTTGCAAAGCAGCAAACTGCAGTTAGCTGTTGATCCCTTAGGCATGATAAAGGAACTATTTGTCACTTTTTGAGATGGGCACTTTTCTTTTCCACACTTATGCTCATGGACTGAATAAGACTGCTCAGTGCCAACTGTCTTTTTGGAGGGATATTAAACTTGAGACCTCCATTCATTTACATTTTAGATTTTTTTTTCTTTGGCTTCCAGCCCTTATCAGTCTGGCCTGTGTTTCTAAGCTGTTGTTTTTCCATCTGTTGGCGCTCTCGGAAAGTCCCACCCAGTTCTCCCAGGCAGGCTCTACCTGGAGATGTGCCAGCATCCACCTAAGGCCTCTGGTTSAGGAAATATTGGACAGAAAAGCTCACCCAGAGGGAAGGCCTCAGCAAGTGGCTCCTTAGGGAGTGCTTTGGATTGCTCTTGTCCTCTGTCTTTATATATAGTGATTGTGTGTTATATAATTAAGACACTGGTTTTAGGTTTGATTTGTGCAGGATTCCCCGCCCCCAGCCAAACACACACATAAGATCAGGAAGCTTTATGGAAATTCCTTGTTTTGACATCTGTGACTTTGGGCAAACTACTTGACACCCTGTAGACCCATGTCTCCYTGTATAAGGCTTCTCCTGCTCTGCTAGGTCATGAGGTGTCAGATGCCATAGGGCAGCATTCCCATATGGACACGGTGGGCACTGCGCATGTCTTGTGTTCCTTGGCTATACCAAGCCCTATAACCTGTTCCTGAGTGCAGGCTTGCTGCTTTGTTGACCAGGTTTGCTCTGCCCCTGCTTTGAGCCCATGGAAGGGGAACTTCTCTTTGAAATTGGTTGCAGTGGCTGATCAATTTTTAAGGAGCGCCCTTCTGATAGCGATTGATCTTCTTTGCACTGATGTCTTCCAAAAAAGTTGCTGTGTTTCAGCTTYCAGGTTTCATTTCCTGTTTTAAAATTCTCTTCACTTGGGTGATTATAATTCAGTATATGCTATGTGCTATGGTCAAGGCYGTGTGTACTAGGAACAAGATAAGCTATGCAGCACTTTGTCTATGTTATTTAATGGGATGGCCTCCTATTAGATGCACCATGCCTGGTGCCATGTAAGGAAGCCTGACTTCTGCTACACCTTTGGTCTTTGCTACAGGTAACCTGTTTTGGCCTTATCCATTTACTGAATGCTAAATTACACTGCTATGCACATAACCTTTAAGTTTTGGCTCAGTGAGTGTTGGCTACCAGGCTTACCCTGTTACCGAGATAAATCTCCTTGCACCTGAACATCTTAATTTAGTGGAATAAAATGAATCAGCAGGTTTTAGTTCATGAGGCAACAGTTACATAGTGAACAAGGAGAGAAAAAAAAAAAAACAATTAAAACCTACTTGCTGCTATAGATATCCCACAATGGTTGAGGTTGACGGGCACCTCTAGGGATCATCTAGTCCAATCCCCTGCTCCAGCAGGGACACCCAGAGCACAGGGTGGCATCCAGGTGGGTTTAGAAGATCTCCAGAGAAGGAGGCTCCACAGCCTCCCTGGGCAGCCTGTTCCATCCAGGGCTCTGTCAATATGTCTCAAAACAAATGTTAATTTGGATCTAACATTTGATAACAATAAATAATTTTTATACTGTATAGTGTGCTAAGAGACAGAATGATGATTTCTGAATTTCTAGAAATGAAGCAATATCAACAACTTATAAAGCAGAAAGATATGTAGTTCCTGGCCCAGTTTAGCAAATGTAAGCTAGCGTTTTAGGGATGATAGTTTTTCCTGAATGTTTCAAAACTACAGATAGTGAAAGTAAAACAATATGATAAATAAACACCATGCTCCATTCTTTGCTTGACTGGTGTGACTTGCACTCTGGTCTACGGGGCGCTGTTGGGTTTAGGCACTTACAGCCCTGTTGTTGTGTGTGTCTGGGCTGAAGTCGCGTTGGCTGCGGCTCCCTCACTCCTGGGGCTTCCACAAGGTGATTCCAGAGGTTTAAATTCAGTGCTCTTAGCTTGCAAGCTCTTGCAAATGTTGTTTGAGATTGGATTAGATGGATGTGGTAGCCTTGAGCTAGCTGCTGCTTTGGAAGAGGTCTAAACTCTGGGCCTGGGAAGTGCCTCAGTCTAGTGTGCTGGCTCAGGAAATGGAGCCTCCCTTAATCAGCAGGTGCAGATGGGGCCTTTGCACAAGGGAAACGCTCAGCTCCAGTTCTCTGACACGGACCTCCCAAGGCTGTGAGGTCTGGGTGTCTGCAAACTGGACTTGTGACAAGCACAGCTCTTCAACTTCAGTTTTATGTAATAGATGTTTCATACGTAGGCTTTCTAAAAAGTGTTGTCAAGCGACTTGTCTGAAAGTAATGGGACAATTCAGCTGTCATGCTGTTGATTTGACTGCAGTTAATTTATCTCAYTTATTTTCGAAAATGGCAAATACTTGATTGGGAAGTAAACAATATTAAGGAAAACCTTATTGGCATGCTAATTTTCCCAGGGAACATAGACACTATGAGTGTCATCATGCAACTATTTTTCCTTAAGTGTTGAGAAATGGCAAAAGTGCTGTTTTAGTGGCAAATATACTGATTAACTCCTTTATTATTGGAAGATTGATGGATATTGGAAGAGTGATGGAAATGTAGTGTACATTTCAATGAAGCTCAATCAGTAAATGTTACATAACTTTTGTTGAGTGTCTCATCCTCTGCCTTTAAAATGATTTTTATCTTGCTTTCTAGGGTTTTTATTTTGCTTTTCAGCTGGCTCTTGGTGTGGGTCAGCTCCACCCCAGAACTGTTCAGTGAAAGCCCAGAAAAGATTATTGAGGGTTGCAAGATTGCCTCTTCTTCCAGGGAAATCCTAGTGATCCTTGACAGCTTAGCAAAGCTGCAGCTGCGGCCAGGGGAACCAAGGCCTAGTCTAGGYGGCACTCTCATGGAGCTGACTAAGAAAATGGTCTCAAAGACAGCAGCATCTCTTTTAAAACACCTATTACACATGAAGGCCCAGCTGAAGTGTAATTTTTAAAAATCTGCCACATCATATTATATATAATTTTTTTGAGCTTGGTGTTTTAGCAACCTGCGCTTTATTAACTAATAAGAGTGAGGCCCCCCTAGTTGGTTGCTGGAATTAAAACTTGTTCCAGCAGGAGAGAGAAGCCAATCGCATGACTCTTTCATCTCTCAATGTGCTGCAGTCGCTGAGTGGGCTGATGAATGGTGGGTTCAGCTGACAACAGAAGATACCCAAGGTGCTGCTCAGATTCCATGTGCTGGGACCAATAGAGCATCTATTCAAAACCTGTGTTTTGCACCTGTTCCTGGAGCCATTCCTGCTATTCCAGAGGTCAGCTGAGCTCGCAGTAACCCGTTTTTCCACGAATAGGTGAATTTTTGGCATGTTGTTTCCTTTTTCAGTGAGTAATTCTGAAAGGAATGCTGCCCCTACCTACAAACCTTCATGGAATAGCACACTGTGCTTCTGCAGGCTTACTAAAGGCATGGACATATGTTCCCATTAGTCATTTTGGAATAAACAGGAGAGAAATCTCATGCTGCAGTTGAAGGATTGCCAGCAAGTGTGTTCTTACTGCTCTTTCTTAGCAGGAAATTTGTTAGGTCCTACCTCCCATCTCGCTTCATCTCCTTTAGCCTGGCCAGCTTTT
>NW_020455461.1:0-18546 GCF_003342845.1 Nothoprocta perdicaria | reverse complement strand
CTCCCTAATGAAACGGTACAACTCTATTAACTTTGGGCTTACAGGAGACAAAAGCCTAGACCGTTGACATTAAGGGTATTCTTTCCCCCTGAACAGAGCTGTGGTATCTCTACATCTCTACGGGCAATACTGACGTGATTGCTCTGTGTCTTAGGAGCACAGTCATCCCAATTAATGGAGTGAGAAAACGTGACACACAGCAGCCTGGTGTCTCTCTTTTTCCTTTCATTTTTGTAGGCTCCTGTTGCATTTTTATGTGTRGTATTTCTGCTTTAGAGTAATAGCTGTGTTTTTCATGTTCCCCCTACTCAGTTCACAGTCTCTAAACAGAGTGCTGGGAATGTTTCCCAGGAAATAACATTACCCAGGACTTACTGCAAAGCAAATGATACAGGTGGATGTGATTTGTCGCYGACCGAGGCTCACTTGAACTGTTTGGCACACCTTTAAATTAGCTGAACAGATGGATTTTTAATTAGCTCTGTCATTTCATTTTCTGCTTTCTTAATATATGTCAGGCTGTATGTCAGGGAATATTAGCATCAATTTCAAGTGATAGAAAAACACTCATAGCAAGAATAAACTGATAATAACAATAACAAAAGATAATTAGTGTACAAATTGGGAGGTCTGCAGGTTTATAAACATAGTAAGCCTGGATTTATGAGACTTCAGGGCTCTGTTTAAAATGAAAAATGTATGAAGCTAGCTCCAAACCAATTAGTTTGCTGCTTGCAGAGAGCAGGACTTTCCAGCTTCTAGTTATGGGGATGGACATGGCTAATGTGACTTGGCCAAAAATTGGTTGCAGAATTGCCTGGTTCCACCTGCCCCAAAGAGCAGGAGCACTTGCCAGGGCATTGAAATGTCTTTTAACTTCAGCCACGATAATACAAAATCGAGTAATTCTTGCTTCTTACCCAAGTGCAAAACTGCCTCTGTATGATCAGCAGCCAGACCCAAAGGACTGTTTTCATGGCCAAGGAAGCAGCAGAATTGGGCCTGGATTTAGTAATGTGGCAGCAATAGCTGCATTCCCATATAAAACTAGAATGGTTGTGACTTCTGAGCACCAGGAAAGCAACCCAGCATTATATGATTTTTTTTTATTAAGACAATCCTTCAAAATTCCAATCACGTTTATATAATAGTTAATGAGATGAAATGCAATCTACATAAAAACCCATATATACAACTGTATAGAACTAGGATGCCATACTGTTCGCATAGCCTAAGCTGCAATGCATGTTGTTTTTTATGTATTTGTAATTTTCTGTGGTAAGATGTGGATTAAAATACCTATTTTCTCCAGAYTTGCTCCGGTGGGAATACCTTAGCACTTTGGCAGGCCCTGTGTCAGATGTAGTATCAACATCTAAGCAAAGGAAATAGCTTTAATTGTAGGTTTCCAGAACATGTTCTGCTTAAGATCTGTGGAAAATAGCTAACACGTAAGCAGGTCTAATCAGAGCAATAACACTTCCAGCAGTGGGATGCTGGARGAATTAGGCAGGAGTTAGATAATCAAGGGGATATAATGGTGCTCTATAGATTGTCTGTCCCCTGACTCTATTTCAGCAATATCACACAATATGTGAATAGTGGGGACTGTTTTATTGACTATATAAGACTGGCATGACTCATGTTTGTTAAGAAAAWTTTTCTTTGAATGGCTTACTTGAGAACAGAATTGACTGTTAATTGGTTAAAATCTAAAAGGATTTTTCCCCATAAGAATAAAGGAAGTGACTATAGTCACTCTTAGTGACTATATATGAATACTTGCCAGTATTTGACTACGTTAATGTTCGCCCACTTGCTCTCCTTTCAGCTGAACCTTTTGGTTATCTTCTGAAATCAACAGCCAGCAAGAAACACCTTGTTTCCAGAGCAGACAGTGTGTTGGCTCAAGTCTCCTTTCTAMTTCGGAACTGGGCTCAATACCTGGCTCTGTCCCATGGCCTGATRAGGGGGATGTGTGTTAGTGTTTTGRGGTTTTTYTCCTCATACTCTTTTGCTCTGRCAGCATCCTGAGTATGCAGCAGGCTCTTTTTGACAGGACATTAATTTCAAACAATAGCACTTGGTTGATTTTGGGGGAAAAAAAATGCCGTTTGAAAGTTCTCAGCCAGATGAGGATGACTCTCCTTAATTCCACTATATATAGTCAGAAGGGGCCTGCAGGCTCCACACACAGATAGATAAGCTGACTCAGCCCTGAAGGTTTCCCTTATGTTAAGGCTCTAATAGATGACAACCTGATGACAGCATGGCAGTTTGGGCTGTGGTMTTCATCAGCTTCACTGYCCAGAGGTTTGACAGATGGAMTGATGGAACTASGGGAAACGGCCACAAACTGAAGCGCCAAAWGTTSCACAGGAACTTAAGGAAACACTTCTTGACAGTGAGGGTGCCAGAGCCCTGGCACAGGCTGCCCAGGGAGGTTGTGGAGTCTCCTTCTCTGGAGGTCTTCCAAACCCRCTTGGATGCCSCCCTGTGCCCCGTGCTCTGGGTGTCCCTGCTGGRGCAGGGGGTTGGACTAAATGATCTCTAGGAGTCCCTTCCAACCTTAAGCATTCTGTGATCTGTACCTGTGAGTAAATGGGCCTCAGCATCTSTGTTCTCTCCTCTTCAAGGAGCACGCTATGCCTTTGGATTGCTTTCTCACCTGCAAGGCAGTCAAAGTCATCCCATGATGATTCAGCTGCCTCTTCCCAGGCACTTAAATGAATCCAACTATTTTAACAGTATTGAGATTTTTTTTGTGCTTTGAAGAGAAAAGCAGTGTTAGGGTGACTATCCTTAGACCTAGATACAGCTAATCTTCTTAAAAGAAGTAGTCGTAGTTGGTTTTTTTATGTATGGTATGAAATAACCATGTGTTGTGTAGGGCTTGAAATAAAATTAGCGTGAACCTGGCTCCAAACCAATAGAAGGAATTGCCCTCTTGCACAGTGTATGGCTGAGCTGTGAACGCCTCGCCGTGTGATGTTATATTCCCTTAAAGTTTTCCAAGTTTAATAAGTAAGTGGGCATACAAGTGGAAGAAACATTCAGTGGAAGCTATTAAATACTGAAGGCTTCCTCTCTGCTTCAGGAATTCCTTGAAGCATCAGCAGGAGGGACTGTGTTCTGAGGAAGCATCACTATGTGTCTGTGCAGTTACATCCTTCCTTAGGCAGGATCTGTTAGGTTATGGTCGGAGGTAGGTGTTAGGTGAGATGGACCGTTTCCCTAACTCAGCATGGGTTTCCTTTGTATATCACTAAGTTCCAAAACAATAGCACAATTTTGTTTTGTTGCAAGAAGGAAAAATGTGGATAAAAAGCTAATAACCCCCTGTATGTAGTTTGTCTCTTATTGCAGTCTATAAACTGTGAAAGCAAAAGGATGACCAAATGCTGTGCAATGGAAGACGAAGGAGAAATCAAGAGGAGGCAACCAAGTTGCATGCCTGCTTCCTCAAGATCCTGGTACAACCAAAACTCTGTTCTTCAGGCAGGATTCTTGATGTAAATAGCAGGATACTGAGATCACATCAAGCAAACTGATTCTTTCAATATAGAAAGTGCATATAGCTGGAAGGGCCTGTGGCACTTAATTCATACAACGAAAGCAGCTGCTGAATAATTGGGTTTTAACCAAGCTTAATATTATGTTCATATTTGTGTTTGTCTGAGGCCAAAGTCAAAGGAAAAGACATATATTATACACACACATACATATATATTTTTTTCTAGTGGGTAGGAGTATCCTGAAGGAAACAGACTTCATCCTGCTGCTGTTTTGGGGCTGTTTTCTTTTCTTTTCTTTTTTTTTTTTTTTTGTAATGACTGCCAGACACTCTTGAAAATATTCAAGTTCTGAATGATTCATGATTCCTTCGTATAGGTGATTACTCATCAAAGGGCTCTTACCAGAGGTGTGTATTTGTTATTCATTAATTCAGTATTTGCTGTTTATCAGTTTGTACTCCTTTGTTTAAAAACTTTCATACATCTAATCAGGAAGTATAAATATTGCCCTGAAACTTCAAACTAATTATGAATCATAAAYGGCAAGCAGTCCAAATGGAACTATCTAACACAAAAAATATCTTGTCTGAGCTTTTTTTTTTGTGATTATCTTCCATTAATGAATATGTTGATAGAAATGAGGACTTGCTCATAAAACTTCCAAACAAGCAGAAAAAGAACTGTATTCCCAGTGAATATAAATTCAGCCAATTTTAATTACTCTTATGAAGGGAGTCTCTTGGTAGACTCCCTGGAACACAGTATTTATGAAAATAAGTCTAAAAGAAAAATAACTTAGTATTTGAACACATTGCCCTGCATGGTGCACCTTCAAACACTTGTGTAGGAATCTTCCATTTTGCTGAAAATCTCCTTTTTCTTGTTGTATAGGTGAAGTACAAATGGCAGGTGGAAGTTGGTTTTGTTTTACTTTAATGTATAGCTGAAGAATGGATCTAAGAGGAAAAACTGCAAACAGAATATAAAGCACATAAACCCTCTAGGTGTGTTCTGCATTGTGTAATGCAAATTTTATCCAACACTTTCCTATAGTTCCAATAAAGCTTGGTTTCTCTTCTGCTAGGCCTGGTCTAAACTGTGGGGAAAAAGGGAATATAACTGTACAGGAATATAACTGTACAGCTTATTAGCTTTGTGCTTAAGGATTTACRTCCTACAACATACCCTACTCAGAATCAGCAATCTCTGCCTGTGATGGCTTTGCCCACAATGTGATTTTTACCATGTGCTATTTCAGTAGCCTTCTGTGTGCTTTTCTGTATTACTTTTTGCCCTCCACAGATGTCCTATTGTCTCCTTTTAGGTTCTTTTCCATGTTGACTCTCATGTGTGATTTTCCTCTTTGTTGCCTGATATCAAGCTGATGATGGACTGAGAATATCTAAAACAGCTTAGGAAAAGCCAGTCTTTCAGTCCTATGATTAATCCTCCTTGGACCTCCACGTCCACCCAGTTGTGACACTGGAARGGGCCAATGAACATCTCTTTTTTTCCCCTTTAAGTCTTCTTGTTGAGGAATGCTATGAAACTCTTTGAGTATTTTTCTGCCATATAAGAGAAATGGGAATGATAAATTAAATCTTTCTTCAGTAAAGAATCAGTTTTTCTTGGCATATTTAGAAGGTCTCTTTCTTCTATTATATCTTTCATTTAGGGAGTGTTCTAGTAAGCAGTGATAAGGCAGTATGTTGCCCTGGGGACCTCTTCTCTGTAAGAAATCATGTTCTTCCTGAAGACTTGCTTTGATCTACTCTTATTATGACAAGTGATGAAGCAGAGCCTCTGATTGGGTGCAGGGACCACAGACCTAGCTGCAAAGCACTTGTCCAGCTCCAGAGGATTTTGACAGTAGTGAGTGAAAGAGATGCAGCAGCCMCCGTTGCCTATCATTTATGCGGATCCTTGGCTCTTATAGTCTTGCTGGGAGTTCAGTGGTGGTGGAAATGTGATCCTAGTCAGAAATGGGAGGTTTGTGGAAAGAGGAGGGGTAGAAAAGCAAAACATTTAGCAAGACGAGGTGGTAAAAGAGTAAGACAATACTTCATGGGAGAGAGATCGTGGATGGGATCTTCTGGTGACAACAGCCACTGCAGGGAAGCTGGGACCACCAAAGGAGGATGAAAAAGGATGTGAAGTTTTCAATCACCTTCTAGTTCAAGCAGTAGTTGCTGTGATGAATTCTCCTGGATATCTGTCTTTCTGCAATGTGACACCAGCTTTTTACTGGACGCTGTTTTGATCTACTTGTATAGGCTCTTCCCCTGCCTTCAGTGACAGAAACGCAGGGTAGCTGTGCCAAAAATGGGACCCTTCAATAATGACCATCACCAGAGTATCTGGTATATTTTCTATGTAGGGGATGTGGACACAGAATTAAGAGACTAGATTGGGAAACTAAATACAGTATTAAGTACCTCATTTTAGGGGAAGTGAGCTTCAGTGTGGACATTAGAATGACATATTGGAGGGTTCAACCTAAAGCATTATACAGGAAAATGCCTCTTGGAAAATATTAACAAGGATTTCAATAATATCACCTGCATTTCTGAAAGCTCCTACAGTTAATGTCAGTGTAAATGAACCATGTAAAGAAGGGAAAAATCTACAAGGATATTTTTGAAAGTACAACTGCAAGGCTAGGATATTTTGTGTACAAACCCACATTTGCTGTGAATCCAAATGACATAAAGGAAACTAAAAGGCATATTAATCTTGTATATGTTAATTATTATTTTGCTGATTCATATTGGCAATAATGTTTTAATTCAATAAGTCTCAATTCAGTAGCTCAGTCTTAAATCTTGTGCAGCTGGTGGAGATTTTAATAGAATTCAGCAATTTAGTCAATATATGAGAACTGAGATAAGCAAATTAAGATTTTACCAGAGATCTAATATAAAATTAGAGACAGTATAATTTTTGATGGGCCATGACCTCAGTACCTAGGATTGTCATTTCTCTGTGAAATTAGATTAACAGATAATGAGGCAATTACCTTGTGAACTTTGAAATGATAAACAAACAGCAATGCTGCAAGGCAGGCAAAGTAAGTTATTTCTAGCATCTAGAGGACATGATGCAATTTATCTTTGAATTCCACATAAACTGTGGATGTAGATCTGCATATATTAGTATAAATAAAAATAACTAAATCCAAGTATGTTTTTTCCTCCCACAGGCATGCACATTTAAGTGACACATACATGAATAAATAAGCATATTTTTAATAGATTACTGATCACAAACCAGGAAATTTAACAATTTATATGTTTAATTCAGGTGGCCAAGTAATTATCATATGTTTTTGAATTAGAGAGTGAAGATGAGGCACTGTTTTATTTTCCTTAGCCTTCAATGAATTTACGGCTTTACTTCAGGAGGGAATTAAAGAGCTTGGGGAAGATCTCAATACCACTGCACGGTGACTTTGTGGATATGAGGTCTGTCTGCCCTTCTTTAACATGGGTACAAATCTACAGTCAGCAGATCGGTTCTGAACTTGTCTCACTGCAATCCAAGATGTGAGAATTACTAGGTTTGTCTTTCAGTCACTGTCCTGATGCCTGTGGAGTGGGTTTGCTGAACTGAAGTCAGGAAACGCTAGAAATACATCGGGCAAAGCTGAAGCTCTATGTAACTTCTCAGTAGGACCCGGAGAGCCTGGTTTGAGTAAGACTTCTTGGTTGAATGTAAAGAAAAAATCTTCTCCCTATCCCTCCACCAGGCATCACGAAAAGAAGTTTCTTTTTCAATGGAGAGGTTTACTTACCTGTATTGTTTTCTCAGTGGTATTAGTTACTTTTTACACTTGCAAATTATTTCTTATGTCTGGTTACCTCATTCAGTGAAGAGAATGAACAACTCTTATTTTGGTTTTACTTAATATTTTCTAGTTATTTTACTTATAGCTGTTATGCTGTCATGGTGCAGTAATCTCTGGTTTGTGAATGCTGTAAGGGATTGTGTTTGAGTTACTATTGGTAATGCTAGATCTCAYAATGCTCTTACAGGGCCACTAAGCTTTGAATGTCAACCAACACAATGACCTTACTGGAAATGGTGTGATATGTATATTGCTAAGGGGGGAGAGAGGGAGAAAACAAACAAACAAAAAAAACAGTAGCTCAGGATAGTCATCTTAACAGTATTAACCTTTCCCCTAAAGAGATGTTTCAGCTTGTTCCCTCTACCTACATACACTTTTATCATACTTATCCCTGTTTCTAAATTCAATTTGTCTTTTTATTTCTGTCCCTAAATATTTTATCTATTCCATTGCCTATGAAAAATATCCATTAATATAAAGAATCCTGTACTGCCCTTTACTTAAGGACTCTATCTCAGATTTATCCTGTTGCTTCATAATTGCAAGGTATATCAAGGCCTCTCTATTTATTTCAGTGTTTCAAAAGTAGCTGCCTCCATTAAATGTCCACGTATAATCCTTGTTCATGGGAAATTTGCTACATAATCCTGACCTAAGTATTTTTCCATCAGCATTAATCTTTCCTTTATGATACCATTCCAGGCTTATGTGCATGCAGGTGATAATGATAAAGAAATAAGTACTATCCTAGTAAATGTTGCTTACCCGAGAATTATTTGTATGAATACAGGAGTAGTTGCCTTGCTGATGAAAAAAATTGCCTCAACACTTTCCAAAAAAGCCAGACTTGCCTTGAAATCTGCAGGCAGACCAGAGAAACCTGACTGAATACACTGAGGTGCACAGCTCGTGCAAGCAGCAAAGGGCGAAACTCTCCTTGGCTTCGCTTCACTTTGCTAACTCTGATGTACTGAATGATTCAACGGTAGAATAAGTAATATAGCAGTATCCAAATAACCTTTTGTCAAAGGATGGCATGAGGTGTGAGTTCAGTGTTGAGACCAAAAAACATCTTTTGCCCCTGGCTGAAGAGGAGATAGAATCCCCCAGCTGGCTGTGAGTTTTGTCTTGTCTGTGTCTAATAGAGAGCAAAAGGGTTTCTTTCTCAGAAGCCTGCAGCTAGATCTGTAGATGATGCAGGTTTCTCTAACAGAGAAAATGGAGCTAAGGCCACTTACTGCAGCAGAGAATCTATCCCAGCACTTCACTAACTAGTTGTATTCAGCCAGGCTTCAATTCCTTGCCCAAGTCTTGTTACACTTGGTGACGAAAGCAGAGTGAAGGAGGAAGGCAGAASCTGTACAGTTCTTGAAGCCCTGGCCAGGCTGTGATCAAGCAAGAGCAAGCTGTGATCAAGGAGGTTGTACTTCCCTTCCACCTCCAGGTTGGTAGATGCAAAGATAGTCTTGACCAAGGACTCTATCTCTTGTAGATTGTCCCCAAGCTGGAAGGCAGGACACTTGGTACACCTTACGACCTGCTATGTCAATGGCATTCAGACATGTAGTGCTGGARGCACCAGAGCAGCGTGCTGTGAGTCAGGGGGAACAGCAACAAGGTGGAGCTGGCCCAGGAAGCAGGCCTGGGAGGTGGGAGGATACCTTTAGTTGGAACAAACAGGCTGGTCACGTTGCGTCTCTGTTCTGCTTGGCACCTCCATCTTCAAAGGTGGTGATGAGGAGTGCTAGCTATAGTGAAGGCTTCCTTTTCCAACAAACTCTTTATCTCCATAAAGAGAGTAGCTGTTTACAGTATATCTGTCTCTCCGCAAAACTATTAAGTTTATTGGCCCATTCCGATAAGATTTATTGGTGGGTCTCAGATTTAGCACCTGCAAAGTTCATAGAGGGAGGTAGGCAGGCAGGTGGCCTCATCAATCTTTAGTAATGAAAAAGCAGAATTTCATTCCTCTGTAATGTTAATCTGTGTTACCATAGGGAAGCAGGACTAGCAACATGAAAAACTCACACTAAATCTTGCCCCTTTGTAGGTGCCAGAGATTCAGCTGGGAGCTGAATATGTAGGATATTGAGCAACTTCACGCTCRATGCATTGCTTTGTTTCCTACTCTCCTGAGACAAGGCAGGTGCTTTTGGTTTTACCTTCCTGATCAGCGATGGTTCTTCTTGAACTGCAAAAAGTTGCTCTCATGTTCAGCTGCACACAGCAAATACAACCTATAGTTGCAGAAAGGGGAAGATAAGATCTTGGAAAGTAGCCCATACTTTCATGGTTCAGTAAAAGGCTCKTTTGAGGGGGAAAGCATGGGCGCAGGAGATTCAGCCACAGTTTTGCCTATGCAAAGGGGCTCTGTGATGCCCATGAGGGGGAGATGCTATTCACTTAGGGACAGGATGCATTTCCTCTCAGAAGTGGGACAGATACTGCTAAAAGCAGCTAGAACTGGTTCTCTGTGGTGCCTAAAAAATGCGTTTGTGGAGGCAGCTGCCCCCAGTGTTGAGGCAGAGTACTCTGTGTTGAGAGAAATGGCTGTGCTGCTTCCAGCTGGACTTCAGCATACTGCATTTCACAGCAGCTCATTTTTTCTTCACATGCTAGGCATTTTACCACACTGAATGAAGTTAAAATCATTCTTTGAACCAGGGTCCGTCTTTGTTAATGTAGGGTCCTGGTGTCTCTAAGTACTGCTGGCACTGCAAATGCTTCATATTGAGCTGTTGTCTTAAACCCCTTGCCCAGCAGTTGCCTTCTACTGCGTTGTGATCCATGGAAGCAGTGCTCTGGTAGCAAAACCCTAATGCAGTACTCTGCACGATTTCCATGCCCATTAGGAGCCCATTAGGCTCTCCTTTTTTATTAGGCTCTGACTGCTTTCTCCATCTTCACATCCAAKGCTTTTGGACTCCCCATTAACATCTCTTGCTACTTTTTAATGCTCAGTCTGATCAGGCTTGGGACTCCCAAAASCACTACTATATTTCCTACTATATATTTAGTCATTCTCCATGGCACAGAAAGGTACAGTGCTGCCAAAGGGCAGAGCTGTAGTTACGTAGGAAAACAAGAGGGCCTCTCCAGAAGCAAAGAGGAAGAAAGRGCTAGCTGGTAATAAGCAGTAGAAAGAAATGAATGCCCAGGAATGGTGAGGAATTAAAAGAATTGCATAAGGAAAAGAGACTCCCTTCCCCTTGTCTAGCCTTCTTGGCACCTAGGACAGGCAAGTCCATGTCATGGSTTTGGTACAACTAATGTCACTGCTGAGGAGGATTGAGAAGTGAGGTACAGGGCTGCAACGGGCTACTCTGTTGCTCAGGGTTGCCTTGTGGACCCGTGAAAACAAGTGTTTCAGCACCTATTGGTGTGTGTGTGGCGGAGGTGTTTGATTTGCTTGTTTAATTGGGTTTTAAGCCTTGATCCCAAATTGGTGACATATTAATTGGCACAGCCAGCAAGGTACCYTCTGTGGAGGGGAGGCAAGGGGAAATGTGGCTGCAGCATTGAAGGGAAGATGAGAGGGAAACCCTCACAAACACCCAGGCTGTGTCTGTATATTCCTCTGATTAGGAGATAAGGAAAAGAAGAAAAGGTACTTTTTTAATCTATAATATTGATGGAATTGATCATAAATATAGGCTGGTGCTGTAGCAAACTGAAGATGCACAGGGTATTGCAACTGTAGATAAAGGAATACAACAGGCATTTGAAATATTGTAATAACAAGGAAGTAATACCAGAGCAGCTGGTCTTTATTACTTCAAACATTTTTCTTTTATATAGCTAAAAATAAAGCAAGAAACAAAGGCATAAACAACGGTTTAAAATAACTTAATCATAAGCATGGGCAGGCTTAGTACGAGGTAGTTGCAGAGCTGAAATACCACTGGATCAAATGGGCCCTCTGCTTCTGCAAGGCAGCAGCTCAAGCTCCCTGCAAGGCTCAGATGTTCCCCAGCCCAGGCAGACACTGGAAACCAGCAGACACGGGGGCTCCAGCCGACCTCTGCTGCAGCGGATAGAGATGTGCTGGAAGGAAAGCGGGTTCTTCGGGAATGTTTCTCTGACTTGGGTTTATCCCCAGAAGGCAGAGAAGGCATTTCACAGGAAAATCTAATCCTTCTTCCATGGGAGTTGGGGAGAGCTGGAATGAATAAAAGGCAGATTGCCATATTGACAGACTTGGAGGGCCCGGTTTCCCCTCTTGTGCTAGATTCAGTGGAGGAGCCTGGCTGTCTCATACTATTTTTACTAAGGAAAACATGGAAAAAGCAAACAGGAATATGAGCACTCTACGCTGTCAATAATGATTAATCTGTACTGGCTCAAATGTCTGGTTCTGTTTTTTTTCATAAAAATAACATTTGTTTTAATGGTAGTTGTCCTCTAAATTGTTTCTAAAGTTTATTTTGAATATGAGAGAGGGGCATTTCTTGGTTTAAACATGGTGATTCTTTTTTTTTCCTTTCTGAATTTGAGAACTGCATGGTAAGAAATTGCACACAGCAGGTTACAGGTTTCTCTGTACCTCACACCCCGGTGACATGTCATAAGGCTGGCCTTGTTTCTAAGCTCAAAGGAGTMAGGTCAGCTCACAATTTATGAAGAGTTCTTTGCATTGCTTATATGCTGTATATTCCATCTCCTATCCAGCCAAATCTGAAAAGAACCTGGGAAGGATAAATAATCATAGAGGAATCAAATGAAAAGTTACAGAAAAGCAATTATAATTATTTTCTAATAATTAGAAATTAYGTTTATGTGTGTTGAAACATATGCTAGTGCACCTAGATATATTTTCACTAGCTTGGAATTGTAATGTCTACTATAACATATAATGTAGGAGAATATAGTTTTCTCACTTGAGGATAACTTTCAAAATGTGCTGTATTGGTAAATAAAGTCAATAACTTTAAGTTTTCCTCAACCAGACATCTGTGTTGATAAGTTCAAATTGTTTTTTTTAGATGGCAATCTTATCAAAAGGAAAGGAAAACTTTATTTTTCAAAGTGAAAATTACTCCTTTGCTTGCCTTAATCACCATTCACCTTTCTTAGTATGGAGCTTTGTCACATTGGCAAGTGCTAACAAAAGCACTTAAGTTAGAAAAATGTAAAGAAACTTTTTTTTTTTTTTTTGTCTAGGACTTATTTTTCCCCCATCAAGAGCATGTGGTGCCCATAATAGTGTTAGACTTTTCTCTATAAGAAATAATTTCTGGCCTCTTTATCATGTGCAAACTAAATCATGTAGGAGTGCACATACTGGGATGTCACATCAACGACTACATCCATAAACATTTGGAGTTATGTTTTGGGGGTTATTGTGACTGGTAAGTTCCCAAGAGGATGCAGAAATTAAAGCTGCACAAAACTGGGGCTACTCTCAAAAGGTCTACTTTAACACAGGTGTTTCTAAAGCAGTCTTTATCATGACATTTAAATGTTACATATATGAAAAGCATCATGTAGTCCTGCTATAAATAGGAATAGAGACACTATATTTAAGACCTTGCTACTGTCCCAGATGTATAAAGAACTGTCCTGTTAAAAGTGGGGAGAAGTCACTAAATGTAGAGCCTGTTAATGAGGATGGCAAAAGCAGATTTATCACTATTTGGCTCACTGGGAGCCCTTCAGGGATTGCTTTGAGGCCTTCTGTAGCTCGTTACTGTTCCTTCATGTGCTTCCAAAGTAAGTTTGTGTTAGTGCTGGATAAACTAGATCTGTCTTGAGAGATGAAAGAACTGTGGTCTATCATGACAGTGTTCTCGACTGGAAAGGAGGAAGGAGCGCTAGGTGAAGTCTGCTCTGTGCCCGTGATTGAGAGCTGAGGACAGACCACCAGCAACATGGAATTGCRGAGATACTGGTTGACAGGGATGGCTGGAGGTTGTCTGTTCTCACCTTCCACTTAATGCCGGTCTACCTCCAACACTGAAGGAAACTTTAGTAGGGACTTTATGTAGCCAAGTGATTTAAAAACCCCAGTTTCACACTGTCACCAAAAGTGTCTTGTTCTAATGCCATGTTACTCTTGCAGTGAAGAAACTTTCCCTACTGTTCAGTCTGAACCTTTTAAGCTGCAGCTTTTGGCAGTTGCTTCTTGTTTTACACCRACTCTTCTTGCTGAGAAGAGCCCAATTTACTTCTAATTCCTTGTCATGTAGTTGTAGACTACCATTAAATTATTGCTTTACTCTCCTCTTCATCACACTACTAATCACTCCTCACAGGCTGCATGCTGTAGGACACAGTCATCTTGACAGCAAGCTACTGAGCCTTCTTCCTGAAGCTTCTCAGCATCCTTCTTGAACTGGGATGCCCAAAATTAGATGCAATATTCCAGGTGCAGTCTCAACAGCAAGAAGGYGAGATAATTAACTTCCTTTGCCCTGCTGTCTGCGTTTCACCTGCCATTGCATAGYGTGCTGTATTGACAACGCAGAATTGGCTCACTTCTAACCTAGTGTCTGCTCTAGCCTCCAGGCCCTTTTTAGCAAGGCCTAGCAGGCTATAACRCCGTGGGTAATTGAACTGTGGACCCAAAATTTTGCACTTCCTAAGGTGCCTGTTGTCCTCAACTCTCTCAAGGTCTCTGGACTGAAGCGCTGTCGATCTGCCTACATGTCTGCTGAGGGCATGTGACGTCTCATTAGGAAAGCTGCTACTGACAAAAGGGGCCCTACTAGTTTACCCTGCTTCTTAATTGGGCATCAAACTATTGATGGGTTGTTTTTGTTTTGTTGTTGGTTGKTTTTTTTGGTCCTTTGAACTTGGTGAAGTCTGGGCGTTTGTCAGTCTATGACTGACATAGAGACAGTTAAAATAGTCTGTGAGTTGTCTTTGTTTCTAGCATAATAAAGTCACACAGTCATRTTATGAGGAGTGTTGCCAGCAGGCTGAGGGAGGTAATTCACTCTACTCGGCTCTGGTGAGGTTGMATCTGAAGTWTTGGGTGCTGTTCTGGGCTCYCCAGCRCAAGAGGGATGTGGAGCTCCTAGAGAGGGTCCAGAGTAGAGTGACAAAGATGATTAAGGGACTGGAGCATCTATCATATGAGGAAAGACTAAGCGAGCTGGGCTAGTTTAACCTGKAGAAGGGAAGATTGAGAGGGGATCTGATCAACACGTACAAATACTTGAGGGGAGAACGTAGGGAGGACGTAGGGAGGAAGGGGCCAAGCTGTGGCCCCTCTCAGTAGTGGCCAGTGACAGGACAAGGGGCAATGGGTATAAGTTGAAACACAGGCAGTTCCATCTCCAGGTGAGGAGGAACTTCTTCACTGTGAGGGTGATAGAGCCCTGGCACAGGCTGCCCGGGGAGGCTGTGGAGTCTCCTTCTCTGGAGATCTTCCAAACCCGCCTGGATGCCGCCTTGTGCCCTGGGTGTCCCTGCTGGAGCAGGGAGGGTGCATTAGATGATCTCTACAGGTCAACCATTCTGCCCTTGTGTGAAGGGAGGAGGAGGAGGAGGAGGGTRGTGAACCACTGTTGTCCCTGGGCTGAGACATGCCTCCTCAAGCCAAGAGCTGTTGTGTTTGCAGTTTCCTCTTGGGTGCTGTGCTGTAGTTTTGTTTAGTGAATCTGCCTGTAAATAGGTGTCTTTTTCTGTGTAGATATTGGTCTTTATTTTTTAACCTTGTTTCCCTGGCACTGAGTTTGGGAAAATGGATGCCTAATGAGCATCCATTGGTGATCTTCTGGGATCTGAATGACTTTAGAACATCTTCTGAGCCACAGGAGATGTGACTGCGTCTGTCACAGGAAGTCACCTGTGATGTTGACCCTTGGCAAGGGGAGCGGGTGAGGGCCTGTGTGCTGCCRTTGTGCTGCTGCGGGCCGGCAGCAACCTTGAAGAGGTTGGAGGGAGCTGGCCCTGGTCGCCCATGGGGCATAATGCCGTGTGGTCCTTGGAAAGGCCCTGCCCTGCTGCTTGGCGTGRGCAGGGAGGCGAAGGGCAGCAGTGTGGAGGAGATGTGGGAGCAGCCYGTGTGTTCTGTGGGGAAAGCAGGGCTGGCCCCAGGTGGGAGCTGGTGCTGAGGAGCCCTTTGGCCGTGTGGGCCAAGGGGTGCTGCTTGCCTGGGGGTTCATGAGGCATGGGGCAGAGTGAGCTAGCAAGCAGGAGGAGGGACAAGACACTTGCTTTGCCGCCTTGCTTCCACTTCTGCCACAAGGCTGAACTGGATATATATATATTTTTTTTTCTTTCTCCTTTTTTCATGTTCTTGAGATAGAGTTCAAATTTATGTATCAAGTAGGATATGGATGCCAAGTTTAACTTCATTCTCTGTCAGTAATGTACAGCAGATATAATATAAGACACAAGTCTCACACTTAATGGCCCTCCATGTTTTATCATAAGGATTATATTCTTCAGAAAAGGTGTCTATTAACTYTAAAAATACTTTCTTTGAAGTAATGTCAACAAAAATGCTGTTCATTTAGAAAACAAGTTTTCATGTTTCCAGTTTTGCTGTATTTTATCTGTTCTTTAAAAAGCAATCTRTTAATATAGGAGTAACTTTCATGAGCCTGAAGAGAGTCATTTAGTTTTCAGAAGTTTGGGGAGTGAGTAATAGCTATTTCTCCTAAAGTACAGTGCTTTTCTGAAGTGAACCTGCATTAAAATGGCAGCTTTTCTCTTGCAGTGCGCATTCACTGGTCATATCTGCTAATTTGAGTGACACAAATGTACCTTTATCTTGCTTTATTCTTGCAAAGGTACCACTGCTGAAAGAAGCTTTTTTTTTAATTATTATTTTTATTTATTTCCCCCTAATACATTGTCAATAGAATTGTTTGTTAAGAATTATTCATGGAACGTATAGAGGGTAAATGGTTGTGTTAACTGTAACAGAAAGCACATGCAAGGACCTTGAGGCTATGCAGGAAAACCTTAGGACCTGATATGGAGGAAAAAAAAAWGAATAATGAGTATTCTTGCAAAAGAGCCCAGCAGGATTATGAGGATTTGAAGGAGAAAAGGAGCAAGGAGGAATGATTTGCAAACAAAAAAGTCTCGTATGTATTTATAGAGATAAAACAAACAGAGCAAGCCAAAGACTAGAATCTCTTTTCTTCAGGAAATAACAAGATTTCTCTAAACTACATTTATTTCCAAATCATCATGAGAAATTTAAAATGATACAGTATGCACTGAAATGCTTGTTGCAAGTAAATGTTTGACCTTTGTGTGCAGTTAAAAACAAACCGTTCCAGCTATCCAGATGCTGTGATAACTTCTTGTCAGCATTTTAAAATATGATTAGATGATACACATTTACATTTCATCGACTTGGCACCTTCCAGTAGGAAACTGTTTCCCTRGAAGGGGTTTAATCAGCCCAGAGATGTAGTGTACTATAAATGTTTTCATTTTCTTTACATCCTCGGTGTGCTGTGAGTGCTTGCCTCATCAGAATTGTGGAACTTGATCTGTTATCAGCATCAGTTTTCTTTGCCTTTTCCTAGCCTTACCTTTGCAAATGAAGGATGAAGGAAGATGAGGCTCTTGGAGTAAAATTTTCTAAGAGCAGGCGTTTATTAAAAATGTTTTGAGAATGCCCTGTAAGGAACATTGTAGAGCTCAAGTTTCCTCATAGTAAGGAAGTTTCTTCTGTTTAARTGACTTTGTTTTAACATAAGCCTGGTCCTGGAGAACGCACTGTCAGGCTCTGTGAGGGGCTCATGATAAAAAGATATCCTGTGGGCTTGGAGGAATCAGKAAAACATTGAGGTTTGAGGTTGCTGGGATGCATTTTTTCCTTGATTCAGGACCACAAGGAACTAGCACAAAGACAGACCTTGTTCCTATAGCAGGAAAAAAGGACTGTTGGTTTTAGACAAGCAGCAGTGCTTTGTATTTCTGAATGCTATGAGTGTCTTCAGACAAGAGCTGGAGCTTCATGACTGCTTTACTGAGAAGTAGGTGGTACAAGATTAATATTAGCATTCTCTCCTAATGTCCCCCTGGACTCATTCAAGCTCATGTTGGGCTTAGTTTGGAAAACTTTTCCACTTTATCTGGAGTCATAGAATCCTTAAGGTTAGAAGGGACCTCTAGAGGTCATCCAGTCCACCCTCAAATACTCATAAATACTAATAAAGCAGTCAATATTTTATGTTCTTTTCTATCTACAAAACTGAAGCGGTGTCTAAGGAAAGCAGAGGGATGAATGCTGAGCAACATGGGTTGATAACGGAGTACAGAGAACAAAAACTTGTAAGGAGTCTAACTGCCTGTGTCTGGTTTTCATAAGCAGGCTGTATGTCTTAACTGGAGCACTTAAGTGGCATTAAGCTACATTGAGAGTTTATCTGAACAAGATCTAATCATCATTCAGCAGAGTGTGCTTATAATTTTTCAGTAGAAAATTATGCTTTGGACACCAAGAGACTACTTCAAATATAGAAAATTTGTCTGTTAAATTTGGATTCTAAGTATGTGAATTTTTAAAAATAGTAATACTACTTGAGTATGTTCTGTTATGCTAGTGCTGGACTGTTTTTTAGATAATCAGGTGAAGTGGAATAAAATACAAGTTTCTAACCATGAAATAATTAACTGGAGCAACAGCCCAAAAGTTGCTGCTGATTGCCCAGAACTGGAAGTTTCCATATCAAGGTTGTGTGTGGTGCTTTTTCCTCCAGTTAGAGGAGAAGGTAATTCGGGGAATTCCTCAGGCCTGAATTATAGGCTAGAGGATCACAGCCAGTTACTTCTGGCCTTATGACCTCTTCATTTCCAATATAAAAGATAAACTCTGCAACCAACTKAAGGGTCTCCAGCACATGGAGAGGYGTCCTTTGATGTGGTGAGATGGGTGGGGGAAGACAGAAAGCGAGCCACAGAGAAATAAACATTTGAGCCCTCTTGGTATGTTGTCATCTCGTGGTTCTCAACGTGACAGCTCCTGCTGAGGTACCCAGCCATTGCATCTGGCAGATGAACTGTAACTACTGTTTTCACTCTTCTGCCTTTTCTGGTCTGTTGCCGACGGGGGTCGGCAAGCCTCATTCGCTAGCTGGACTGACCTGGGGTTGTCCTCACCCCAGGGCCCTGGAGCACAGTTATCACTATGGGGGATGCGGCAAAATGGCGATTATTGCGCAGTTCAGTCTGCCTATATACTCCAGCTGAATGCGGAAACTCACCTACTGCCCAAGC